>NW_003298830.1:668516-782818 GCF_000151645.1 Tuber melanosporum | reverse complement strand
GAGAGCATTCTAGGTTGATGAGGATGTAGGTTTTCTTTCTTTCATCCCCTGGTTTGTGGGGAAGAGGGTGAAGGAGGGAGAAGGGTACTGATGATGGGTGGTAGTCCGAGACGGTCTTCACCGGTGGTGAGGATGGGCTTGTCAAAGTTTGGAGGGAGAAAACGGGTGGAGGGGAGGGTGTGTCGGAAGGGAAGGAGAGGAGGAGGGAGAGGAGGAGGGAGAGGAGGAGGGAGAACGAGAGGTTCAAGCCGTATTGATTGATACATTAGGGCGAACTTGCTGCTAGGTGGATTGAATCAGCTTGCATTGAAGTTTGACGGGGTCCGGGATACTGCGGAGGGGGACTCATCTCGTAAGGCACCGAGGGGGGCGTTGTTACTGGAGAAGAGCAAGCTTGAATACATGATCAATCAATACCGACCGTATAGTACAGTGCGGGTACGCGTCCCATAGGCCGTCTACGCACCGTACTTTGCTCTTAATCTACCATTACCATACCCGACAGAGATAGCATGGTATGGTATGGTATGGCACTTGTGGGATTTGATAGGTCCCTCTGTCCCGAATTCGCAGACCCCTCTGTGCCAGTGCCAGTGCAATGGGAGAATGGTCCCCTCAACCAACACCTTACCGGGGTAGCCTCGAACAATGTTTTACCAGCGAATTGGCATTACGGGGGGGTGCCGGTACTGATGTTTAGGCTAGACTAGAACAAAAGCAACTGAAGATTACGGTGCGCAGTGCTACACGCGGTAGAGCATCGTGAAAACTCGAGTACCGGTAGATGATAGAGGTGCTGCGACGGGACACTGTGGCTCCTCTCCTGGTGAGGTGCTGTGTGTATGATAGCTTATTTACCTTGTTTTGTCTCCGAATTTGCGGTGTTTTCCTCTCTCGCGTGGGCGGGGGTTCCAACGTCTCAGTATGTCCATCTTCTTCTGTTCGGGTACTGTACAGTACTGTCGTGTGCTGTGCTGCAGTCATTGTCCGGAAAGTCTTCACATAATATCCCTTGGCGACCCGACCTACATAGGAGCCACATCAAACCTGGTGCCTGCGAATAAATTGAGGAATTAATCTAATTGAAAGGCATGGTGAAATATGGATTGTAAGGTTTATCCTTTAATCCAGTAAGCCAGCTCCGCAGGCTCGCATACCGGTTTAAGCGTTGCACAAAACATTAGGGAAGGGATTGTGCTTTATTCAATATATACATATATTTAATCTTTATGACTTTGTGCTGTCGGTGACCTGGTGATTTGATATATGTGTTGGTATGATATGTCTAACTTGGATGGCTGGCGATCGGGACCTTTTGGATGCTGTAAATTTACGGTATTCCTAAATGAAAATTGGATTGCAAGCTGAATCGATCATAGCTTATGCAACACAATTTTTCCCAAGGTGAGAGTGCTCTCAGTCAGTCCTCAATAGAGAAAATTACTAATCAGGATCAAGTAAATTTTGGCCATCTTGAGCTTGGGGGTAGGTGCCGGTAGGATACGGCATTATGAGTTTCAATAACCAAACCCATACATCTTAAAGGTGGCTCTGCTACTAGCATTGTTGAGTCCTTGTTCCGAGGGGTGGTTTTCGTTGAAAATTGGGCCCGGGATTTAGTTTATACCTTAGAGTACAGTACTCTTAAAGGTATGACTGGTATGATACACCCATCACGATGATTCAGTTTCCTGCCACCTATTCCGATATTATTTTAACCGAATCGGTATAACTCTCTAAAAGTAGTTTCTTCTCAATCTATCCGCAAACCGTTTGGTTTGTTGGTAATAGGATAAATGGCTGGTTTTGCTTGTACTGCTGGGCTTTGTTCCATTGCGGAGGAATACCCTCGCGCCCCTGATGCTATCCCAGCATGAAGGGTCAGCGCAACCACTGACCGCGTTTTGACGAATACCCGTATCCGTGACGGATTCTCACAGCAGACAGATAGCAAATGGACCTGACCACGGTATCCCCCTAATTTGGAGCTTGAGGGCCCGGACAACCCGAGTAACCGGAAAAGCGACTTTGACAGCGAAACCCATCACCCCCTCGAAAAGCCTGGAATATTAGGAAGCGGGTTCCTGAGCAATCAGGACGCTGCAAACCAGTATATAACCGCAGGATTTTCTTGATATGTTTGTTCCCTTGTTCCGTTAATATCTCAGACCTGCCGGTCCTTTGAGCTTAATAACTTCGAGACCTGAAGCCGATGCAAGATTTTGACAACGAAATTCGTTATCATGCCTCTCAGGTGCCCTTAAAAGTTCGAGAAATATGATCCCGAGTATGGTATTTAAACACTACGGACTGATCTGTAGTCTCCGATGTTTGATAAATTCGCTGGTTTCGTTGATATCTCAACTTCACCAGTGCTTTGTGAGCACAAACGAGAAAAGACTCCAATGTTATCTTTTTTTGTGGGGGAAAACGACGAGCACTACAATATAAGTAGAATTGTATCGATAAGGATAAAGGCCGGTAATCCATTATGAGCAATTCGGTCGTTCGATATCTAGAGCGAACGAAGAAAGAAGGGAGGAAAGGAGAAAAGAGCCTCTACAGGTATAAATCATATCATCCCGCAGCCCAGCTTGTTCTCCACCCATCCCCAGATTTACCCTGTGATGCAACACACGACAACTCTATCTTCCACGTAACCCTCAACTCAGCGTTTTTATTTTCGTTTTTCTATTTTTTGCACCCCCTTCCCTCCCCTGCCCCACGCGCAAGCCAACAAAGGCAATACCGTTCATGACCTCACTACCATTATCTCGATAGAGAGATTGACTTCTCTAGGGGTTCTTCCTATATTTTTTCTCTCTTCATTTTCCCTTTCCAGTACTCTATTTATTTATTTCCTTTTAGTTCTACTTTCTTTGGAGGGAGGATACCGGCTCTTGGTTTGCTACCATGAAGCTTAACCGTCTAGTCACCCTCGGAGGAGCTGTGTCTCTGCTAGCTGGAAACGTCGCAGCAGCGGCAGCGGGTGCAGCATCGCTTCCCAAAGCGCAAGGGGACTTGGAATCGTCGATAATTTTGCAAAATCAACAAACCCCCCAAGAACGATTACCGAACAATCGACTCAACGCAAAACCCCCCGAAGATGGTACCACCACCACCACCGGTGGCGATAATGGTGATGCTAATGAGCCATCGAAACAAGCCGCGGCAGCGCTGGTAAACGAGGCACTTGCGATCCTACGAACCCTTGATCCGAACCCCTCGCGGTCCACACATACTGCACGGGAAGGTGGAGGGGGAAGAGGGCAGGCGGAGGGGGAAGGAACGGATGGTTTGTTGGGATCACTCGCGGGTTATGTTAAACGGGCGGCTAAGGTTTTGTTATTGTATACTCCTTCGACGCTGGAGGAGCCGATGGACGGCGGGAGGAAGGTCGCAGTTTTGGGGAGGAAGCTGGCCGCAGCGGTGGAGAAGCTTGAGACTGCTGGGAGGGTGTTGAGAAGTCCTGATGCGATTTATTTGCTAGCGCAGATGAATTTTGTAGGTTCCCTTGTTTCCCTTCGTTTGGCCATTTCTCGGAGGTGCTGGGTGGGTAGGCTAATTTACAGGGGGGCAGTATGGGAATTGGTCGTATCCGAGGAATTACCCTGTGGCATTTGAAAAGTACAAGCAGCTGGCGGACCTTACTGGGAATTCGACGGCGCAGAGTATGGTTGGATTCATGTACGCTACGGGTGTCGGGGGTGCGGTGGAGAGGGATCAGTCAAAGGTCGGTTTTCCAGGGGATCTCGAGATTGGGCGGGGTGTGGAGTGCTGACAGGGTTGTAGGCCTTACTGTATCATACATTTGCGGCTCTCAACGGCGAGACTCGATCCGAGATGACCGCTGCGTTCCGCCATCATACCGGAATCGGCACCCCTCGTCGATGCGAAGAGGCCGCTTTCTACTACAAGCGGGTTGCCGACAAAGCGATGGACTATTGGCGCTCCGGCCCACCCGGAGGTCATGCGTTAATCAGGCATAGCTATAGGCTCGCAGATGACGAGGGCGGTGTATACGGGGAGGGTGCTTCGGTGGTGTCGTCCGGGATGAATGCTATGCGACGTGGAACCACGACCGACTCTGCCAAGGATTTGGATGACATCCTGGAATACTTGGACCTTATGGCCCGCAAGGGGGATCTATCCGCCACTTTTAGTCTTGCGAAACTTTATTATGATGGATCTAGGAATCTCCCCAGGGACCTTAGAAAGGCCAAGACCTATTTTACGAATGTTGCCAGGCAATATTGGTCTAGGGAAGGGAAGATTATCTCTGGGGGACCTCCGGGCTTGGAGAAGCTTGCCGGCAGGGCTGCAGGATATCTTGGGAAAATGCATTTGAGGGGCGAGGGGGTTGCCAAGAACTACGCCCAAGCGGTAAAGTGGTTTGAACTTGGAATTGAGAATGTTGGGCTCTCGTGGAAAGTTTTTGTTATATGCTTGGGGCTAATTGAGATTTAGGGGGATGCAAGTTCGCAAAACGGCCTCGGATTCATGTACCTCCATGGGTATGGTGTCAAAGTGGATCGTTTGAAGGCGGCTGAATTCTTCCAGACTGCCACCGAACAGGATCTGCCTCAGGGCCAGATTAATTTGGGCAAGATCTTCCTGGAGCAGAATGACATCGACACTGCCAAGCGCTTCTTCGAACTTGCAGCACGTCATGGAACTCTCGAGGCTTACTACTTCCTTGCCGAGATTTACAACTCTGGACTCGGGAAAGAGCGTTCCTGCACGCTGGCGACGGCCTACTACAAGATTGTTACGGAGAGGGTCGAACCACTTCATAGCCCGTTAGCCTGGGCCAATAAGGCGTATGCCGGCGGGGATAAGGAGAGTGCTATAATCGGGTACATGATGGCTGCTGAGCAGGGTTACGAAGCCGGACAGGCAAACGTCGCATTCCTACTTGACCAGGAAAAGTCGAAGCTGGACCTGAAGTCCCTTCTCAACCCCAAGCCCAAAGACCCAAGGAATCAAGAATTGGCTCTCATATACTGGACCCGATCCGCCAAGCAATCCAATACCGATTCCCTGGTCAAGATGGGAGACTACTACCTTAGCGGTGTCGGCACGGAGCAGGATGCAACGAAGGCTGCAAGTTGTTACACCGCCGCCAGTGAACTCCAAGCTTCGGCACAAGCGCTCTGGAATCTCGGCTGGATGCACGAGAACGGTATAGGCGTGGAGCAAGACTTTCATCTTGCAAAGCGCTACTACGATCTTGCTCTCGAGACAAACAGCGAAGCATATCTCCCCGTAACTCTAAGTCTCTTCAAACTCCGCCTGCGCAGTTTCTGGAACACTATCACCGGCGGCAATATAAATGCCATTGGCGCCGACCCGGGTACTGCCCCCCTCCTTTCCAGTTTCCCCAGCAGTAGCTAATTGTGCAACAGACCCAAAACCAAAAAAATCCCTCACCCTCCGAGAATTCTTCAAGCAATGGTACGAAGCGGCGCCAGACGAATACGCAGATCCAGACGACATTTACGCCGCGACAACGCCGGATGGGGACATTCCTGGCGACGAGTACTACGACACGGAATATGAGGGGGATCTAGTCGAGAGTGTGATTATACTCGCTCTTACGGCGGCCGTGGCAATATTGGTGTATTATCGCCAGCAGCGCCAGCAGCAGATTGCTAGGAGGCAGCAACAACAGGGGCAACAGGGACAGGGGCAAGGCGGAGGAGAGGGAGTGGGTGAGGGAGTGGGGGGTGACGGTGGTGGGGTGCAGGGTATGGGAGGAGAAGGATTTGGACAGTGGGGTGTGCCACATTAGGGACGTTGTTGGGTAGGTGTACGATAGGAAATTTAAGGGTCCAGTCTTTGCTTTTCATTTTGGTTTTGTGGTTGCGACATGAGCGAGAGGGGGCGGGGGTCAGGCCTGGAGACATCAGGTCAAGTCGGCGTGACACGATGTACTGTATAAATGTGTTAGCCCTTGTCAAGTCTAATTGGATTCTTCCATTTCATTCCTATTGCTACAGCTGTTGGTCACGCCAGGTTAGATATGAAATATGCCCATGGTTCAAGTTACTCTAGTTTTCACCGCATCATATCATAACATCATCATAGCCGCAACCCGCTGCCACCCTCGGCGCATATGCACAGTACAGATCGCGATGGTATATATATCACATAGCAAGCATCCGAAAACCTTACCCTACAGTCCACCACCTCTTGGGATCGCACAGCGCCGTATGATACAATAAAGGTTAAACCTCTCCCTTATCCTTACCACCACTCGTAGCGCCCGGTCGGCTGACGAATAGCGCTGGGGCGAAATAACATCTCTGCGAATTTGCACAGCACATCCGGCGTGATGAATCGGTTCGTATGATACGTTCATGTGAGTTCCGTGCCCAGCACTACCTCCACACCTATCATACCCGCTCATGCACTCTGGCCGGAGCTGCTCTGTGGTGCCGCGCTGTACTTAGTAGAGCCAGCGTTCGTTATCCGCAAAAGGAAAAAAATGGAAAAAATGAATCCAATTACTTTGGTAACTTGTGCTCATTTTTTAAAAAAACTTTCTTCCTCTTTGCTCACCTTACCTGTCCGTCCGGGTGCCGCGCTTTTTTGAGCTGCGTGTGGGGTGCGGATGGGGGGGGGGTAGTAGTTAGGATATACAGTATGATGCTGCTGTGGGATTTATTACGAGTGATCTTTTGTGATTAGAGGATTGTTTTTTCTAGAGGGTAGTTAGTAGCGGTGTTGTGGTCAGTCGCATCGCTGGAATTTTTTTCTTAACCCGGCACGCACAGGAGGATCGAGCTAGGTAGGGGATAAGCTTGCAAGTCTTGAGAAATATGGGATGGGATGGAACAGGTCGATTTGTACTCAACGCGTTACATATTCCCTTCCCCCCACTATTAACACGGGCAGAAGCGCCGTGAGAGCTGGAAGCAATAGGAATGGCTCTAAGAAACACAGAGCCTATTTGAGAGGGATAAAAAGAGTGATACAATAGTCCTTCCTTATTGGGCGAGGCAACTCAAACCTCCCACTAAGATCTCTCAATTATCCCAGTTCTTACGGTGGGGGGATACAGTCGCATCAACGCACTTTTCTCGGAGATTCCCTTTTTTTTTTCTCGTGCTGGTTGGTAGGTAAAACGCCCCGTGGGTTTGCTTTGTGTACTGGGGATTCCCGAGCGGATGGAAGATTCGGAGAACTCTGCAGTGGGCGGAATTTCTTGTTCCGTTCTGGTGGGAGAGAAAGCGTGGTCATGGGTAGATGGCAGAGTGGATGGTTACCAGTATGGTGCAAATATGGTGTGGCTCCCTGAGAAGTTGGATTTGGGACCGCATTTGGCTTTTTAAGATTGGGATTGTGAATCCCGTATATTCGATTGATGGTGGCTTTTGCCTTGAGGTGTGATTAGGCATGAACGACGAAAGGTGGCTACGGTATTCATAACATATACAACGGAACTTGTTTCAGCAAGAAGGAAGGAAGACTTGCCTTCTCTTCTTTTTATTCTTTTTATTTTTCCTCGAAAGGTCTTGCTCAGAGCGAAACATGGAAACACCATCACGCCGTGGGCGAACAAACACCTGATATCTCAAAAAAAAGGCAACAATTCGCTGTCCAGGATAGAAGAAACACTACTGGACTTCGTATCTCAGCTCTTGTGTTCAATCAAAATTGAGTATGATACAAGTATGTGAAACCAAACGGCGGAACGAGTGATCCACACTAACCCCCCCCCCGCGCCCCGCCCACTTGGGTTTCTGTGAGAAAAGAAGCCTTTCCGCTACGGCTGGAAAGAAAGGAACCCAGCTGCTCAAACATGTGCTGTACTGTACCTGAGAGGGGGAATTTTCATAAAACCTCACGGAAACAATATCAAGTCTCGGGACATGATGATTTCCCATACCGGCCACGAAACATGCCATGTATATTTGAGAAATGGGCCGAAAAGGAACCTACCATATTGGACGCATTTTGCTCCCAATCCCTCCCGATATATTTTCTAGGCGGTCATGTATACTCCGTCGGCCAGTTTTTCTCACGTTTTATAATATGTCTTTTTTTGGAATGGGAACATGTGCAACCGCTTACTCCAAGCTAGATTGTGGAACATTTTGTCTGTATATATATAGTATCATACTAGGACAAAACTTGCCTTTTTTACACCAAAAGCTGATACCTTCACCACCCTCTCTCACAGCACAATGCCTAAGAGAATCTATCAAAGTTTGGCTGCACATCAGTAAGCCTGTAGACAACATGGAGGATATTGCAGAACGTTTAATTACGGTGATGAAGTGGAGGAAATATTGTTTGAATCCGAAGTATCGGTTGCCATGTGCTTTTTGTATGGTGTCCCCATACAAAATGTTAGGTCACTTTCACAGAAGTCAGCAGAATTGTAAACTATGAACGCGACTTTGATCCCCTGCAGCTCTACTTCTCTAGGTTTAAATACATGGTAGTTATGTAGCTGGTGGAAATATTTAGTGTTTTCGTCGGGGTAGCATGGAGAATTGTCTGTTTGAAAATGTCCATTTTTGGCTAAATTTGGTGTAAAACCAGAGGCCCAGCGAAATGTTTTGTCCTGGTACTTTACAGGGGGGGGAGGAAGGTTTGCCTTGGGATTTAGTTCTTCAGCCGGGGATTGAGATGTAAACCGTCACTGGTATTTTTTTTCAATATCGTACTTGTATTGATATGGTGGTGAATTGAACGGGGCGGTCATCTTTTTTGCCGGATTGGTCGAGTCTGTTCATTGCAATCTCCACCATATAAATCATTCGCCTGAATAAAAAACGGCAATTTCCAGCAACTGCGAGTCTGTGGTTGGGGAGTTTTCAGCAAAGTATCCGGGGTAGGGAGGGAGGGAGGGGAGGGGCATGATGTTTAGGATTCACTACCATTTCCCCGGACCCCCCCCCCCCTTCATAAGGCGCAGAACATTGGTGGGTGATTTCAATATTGAATTCTGCTGAAAAGGTGATAGGAAGTAGTGATCGGAGAGGTTTTGAGAAAGAAGAAATTGAGCTCACCTGGATTATTTATATAATAATATTATGGGGTTTCCCCCCCCCCCTTGCTTCCCCTATTGTTACACGGTACCATACGATACTGCTTCGGCTAACGAGGGGAGGGTACCGACGACCGAGTGAAAATTCGTGACTGCATGTCAGAATGTTTGCAGTTTCGAGCCAACTTATCGCACACTCAGCTTCGGAAATTTTTATGTGGTATGATACTACATGCGCTGAGGAGCGCGAGCGAAATTTCTACTATAGGATAGTGTGGGGGGTTGGGTGAAAACATACATGTTCTGAGAAAGAAAGAAAAATGCTTTGCAATTGGCATAGTAATTGAATGCGATTCTCAAGGGGAAAAAAAAAAAAAAAAACCCATGGAAGATATTATTTGTAGGGGGTGAAAAAAAAAAAAAAAACTTCTGCACGGGGAGAGGGAGATTTACAGGATCGTGCTGGATATCTATGTTAAGCCCGATGTAAAACACCCTATCCCATCCATGGAATAGCTATCCCGAAATACTAATGAATAGCTCAGCTGTGTATATAGAAAGGGGGATAGGATAAGTCCTGACCATTATAGAATATCTATAGGAAAGGTTGTGGTTTATATACTCCGTTCCCCCTTCTCGACATTTTTCTTTTGAAAAAACAAACGGTAGACAATAATTATTATTAATATATAAAAACACCCCGATCCTTCCAGGGTCACCACAAATTATCGCTTTGCCTTCCCCATGTATGTCCTCCCTTCCCATGGGTATGATACTCCCATAACGAGACGTACAGGAGAAGA
Source organism: Tuber melanosporum (assembly GCF_000151645.1). Classification (NCBI taxonomy): domain Eukaryota; kingdom Fungi; phylum Ascomycota; class Pezizomycetes; order Pezizales; family Tuberaceae; genus Tuber; species Tuber melanosporum. The sequence continues at coordinate 773,017 of NW_003298830.1, read as the reverse complement.
CATCCGGAGAAAAACCTCTCCGTAAATAACGACAACTCCGCCATGGACCCTCCAAGTATGATAACTCCAACAGGAAAAAGGTGTGTGAAGAGCTCTCTACAATCCACCCTGCAGGGAATCCCAGAACCAGCCCTTGCCCCTCAACCCACTTGTGCTGGGGCAATGCAGACTAAACACTACGACAGTTCTGTGACATCCCCAACATTAAGCTTTCTCCAAACACAAATATATTACAGGGAACCCATTCACCTATCTATCCCGCAAGTATGATAGCGAGAAAACAACCAAAATTGCCCCCCACCAACAGTCACACATCAGAAAAGCACCCAACCATCGAAACTATCATTAGGTTAACCCGAAACTCCAAGAGCAACATCGCTATCTATCGGCCCGGTCGGGATAACAGATTATCTATCAATAGCTGCACCAAGAGGTCGAAAAACGCTTTTTTTTTCCCTCTTTCCCACACAACTCACCGAGTTCTGCATCACACACCCTCTTCAAATTCCACATGTATCGTGCAAGTATACCTCCCAACCACCAGCCCTCTTCTTCGCAGCAACCCAATACCTTCACAAACTCCTGGAAAAACCACGACTCGGAGAGTTCCAATCCACCCCACCGAGCACCGTACTGTATCATATACCCGGAACCATCCCCGAGTGATAACCCATGACCCAACGTTCACCTTTGTCGGCGCTAAAGTGGTCAACACCACTCCTCAGGTCCCGTAGGACACGACCCAAACTAAAAGGTTCTTCCGTATAGGTAATATCTACAGACAGACATAACTTTACCCTATGGATGCACCCACACACACACCCCCCCAGAAGAAGTACAGTAGCGTAGGTCCCCTAGAGCTCTTGAGACCCGGATAGATAAAGGAACCAACAAACCTGTCGGTTCGCAGTCGGGCACGAGATATGATTCAGCTGGACAAAACTTCCCCCCTTCATCTCCTGACAATTTTGATATATCCGGCAGGGGGACACAGTCACACAGGATCGGATCGGGCGGACCCCCTCCCCCCCGGAGCGCTCCCGGTAAACCGCGACGATTAGAACAGGTACTGTACTGTATATATACCACACACCACCTCATTCATTCACCCATATAACCGCCCAGAGTGGGTTCCGATGGCAAACCAAACTTGACCGAGCTCAGGAGTGTACGTACACCCGTTCCTTGGAGCAATAGGTATGGTACTTCAGAAAATCATTACGATGGTGAGAAGAATGGAGAGTCTTCAAGAATTTCAAAAACCTCGAGATTCCCCACCACCACCACCGCGCTCGTTTATTTCTACCTGCCTGTCCCGTCCGCTCTCTTCTGGGATGGGTAGGTGCTGCGATCGTGAAGCACCACTCGTGCAGCCCCCCCATAGAGTTCGTCCCTTGTCATCCCCCGCCGGCCTGCCCGAGTTGGTGTTTTTTTCTTCTTCTCGGGTCCGAAATCTCTGTTAATCCTGTTTTTCTGCTCACATCCTCCTTTGCTTGCTTCTCTCAATTTCACCCGGCTTGCGAGAGATACATCGCATCGTAATTCCTTCGTTGTCGCGGATATAAAAATAAAGGAAACGATCTGATTAGATCTGTAATCAGATAATAAGATAAATTATGATAAGCACTCGAGTAGCGAATTAAGTTACATGCTATCATAATTCTTCGCAAAAAGAAGCCTCATCACTCCCCCCCCAACTACCACAAGCAGAAGAAACCCTGACCCACACACGCCCCACCCTCTCCATGACGAGTGATCCGCCATGTTCCCAGATCCTGTCGCCCTCCCTGCCAAAACCTTAACTGCGCACGCCCGACATCCAACCCCTCCCCCCGCTCTCACTCCTCCGTCTCCAACAGACAAAAAACTTCCAGCCAACCAACCTAACCAGATACAAGCTTACTCGAGTACAATACATCATTACATTACAGAGGTGGAAAGGGTATTCTCAGCCCACTGTACAAAAGGGGAAGGGAGAAGAGAGACAGACTACGACATGATAATTTATGACCTCAGCCGCACCGTTAACCTATCATGTAAGCAATCAGGGACGTGACTCGAGTACACTTTGAGCACCGTAGATAAACTAGGCTTAAACAGCACTCAAACAACCGGCCGCTCAGTCCTTCTTTCAACTTGCACCTAACATATTTGTACGATACGATACTCGAGTAGTCTATCCCACCGATCCATCATCGATCCGTTTCCGAGCAGAGCGCGCTATGCAACACAACAGGGCAAAACGAGGCTGGGGCACTGGCCAATCCTGTCATGTGGGCATGAATAACCCTAACCCAGGATCAGAACTCCCACGAAGCAAAAGATGGGGACCTGGACAAGCCATGTTTTGATACCATACAGCGTCACATAGTAGACGGCACGGCGGAGGAGCAACGTGTATCGTACCAAATGCAGTAGATTAGAGCAATTGGTGATACGCTAGTGTCGATAACCTTCAGGGCAACATTCCTTCATTCCTAACGTTCCATTCCCAAACGTCGCAATGCAAGAGCCTCAGCCGCCCGCACTTTTGACCTTTGGTGGCACTTTTATCGATACCGTACTGTGCCTTCCAGATCGCTAGGCCGTGAGTTTTAGTACATGCACGCATGAACCCATGGTGCGGTATGATATCATCTGTGAGTGATCTAACATCGTTTGGATTGGATTGTTTCGTGAAACCATCAGGAGAGGGGGAAAGTTGAAAGAAAAGGAAAAAAAAAGGAAAGAAAAAAAAGGGTAAAACGCCTTATCCTGGGGGAAAAAATAAAGAGATCCTGAAACCCCCAAATGTCTTCCATCACCCCTCCTACCCCTCAACTCGTCATGGCTTCGTCAATGCGCCTATCTCCATCCGCTGATTCCTCGCAGTCACCCCGGGAAGAGAGACAAAAAACTCTAAAACAAACAAAGTATAACTCAAGATAGAGAGAAAGCCACCTCAATCCACAACTAAGTTGTCCAGCTCCAAATTGTCCAGGTTCTGCCCAGTGAACAAATGATGGGTCTAGTTCGGCGCGCACGCAACAAAGCCCAGTCACAATCCCGACCCGGCCAATCCCAATTAGCCAACCTTTCTTTCCCTCCCACAAAACGTAACGGTAGGGCGGGGAGGATAAAAGAGAGAAGGCTTGCGATATGATGTAATTTCAGGATGGAGGTAGGTGTAAGAGATGTACCAATTCATCGCCCGGGAATTCCCCCTCGCCAACCTCCTTCACGTAGTTACGGATCGCGGTGAGCGACTTTGCTCCAATTGACTCGAATTGACTATGCCATCTATCACGGACGTCAGAGGTGCTCAAAGGCTCAGATGACCGGGGGCACAACGCACTGGGGAACACAAGGATCTTGATAACCTAAAATCTCAGATTGGAATACCATCTGCCCGTCACAGAGTTTACCGGAACTGGACCATTCAATCGTCAAACAAGCCCTACTCAAACCTTACAAACAGCCCCAAAAGCGAAAAGGCCATACCCTATACCAATAGTGGGAACCGTCAGATGATCCCTCATCAGCTTCGCTGCTTCTTGCGACACAGCAGTCAACATGATGCCCACAGCGCCAGCATTCTGAAGGCATATCGCATCGTCGAATATCTCACTAGCCTGGTAAATTTCCTCAGAAAAAATGAACCAAACCCAACCAAAGCTCATGCGAGCTCCGTCCACAAGCACCCCTTCTCCGTCGATACCAGGTGAACACTGGGAGTACTAACGCTCACTTCACTCCTCCCCGTGCCCTCCTCATCATTCGCCGTCTGGATCGTTCGCTGCGGTGTTATGCCCACCTGACAAAACACCGGGATGCCGGCAGAGGTGATCTTGGAAACCTGTGGAATTATTTCTTTACCGCCCTCGAGCTTTACCCCCGATACCCCAGGCGCTTCTTTGATCATGCGGATGGCGGACGTCAGGGCTGTAGTTTCGACAACATGATCAGCACTAGCTCTAGCTTACGCTTCTCCCCGACGTGGGTAGAGAGAGAGAAAGAGAGAGAGAGAGAGAGGAATGAATGAGTGAGAAAGTAAGGACCTTGTTCCGGTGATATCTCATAACTTCCCATTGGTAAATCAGCCAGCAAGAATGGGGTTTTGACAGCGCGGGCAACTGCTTTAGCATGATGAATCATATCCTGCGCCCGTGCCCTAACAATTAGACCCCGGAGACATGACGAGGATGATGAAGCATGATGGTGGCGATGAAGATACAGATGGTTTGCGGGGACCAAGATGGAAAAAAGGGATAAAATCAAGTGACAAGAGGTAATAACAACGAGCAAAACCTAATGATGATAATTATGAAGAAGCCTCCGAACGGGTGCACTCACGTCCAAACTCAACCCAATTGACCCGGGAAGTCCCAATACGATCTTCCCCAGAGAGTCGCTCACGAGGACCATATCAATCCCACCTGCACGTTGGGCCAAAAGACCGCTAGGGTAATCCCATGCTGTCAAACCAACAATGGCTTTCCTCTTGCCGTGTTTCTCGAGTAATTTCCGGAGGGTGCCCATTCGTCAGTAAAGAGCCGAGGAGAAACGTGGTCCACAAGCAAGTTAATTTGATTTGTCTAGAGGTGATGCGTGTGTGGTCAAGGAGCTCTCAGAACGCAGGCTCTCGAAGTGAGGGGGTTGGATGTTCAGTTATATGGGTTGTTGATGAAGTGGCATTGGCTTGTACCCCGCACCAAATAGGTACATCTTGGTACCTTTTTAAGTACTTTTATTTATTTTTCCTCTTCAAGCAGCACGGCCGGTATGGGGAAAAATTTGGAGTCGGAAGGGAGGGGAAAACAGAAATGATGCTTGCTTGCCTGCCCGCCTCGAAAATGATATATGGCTGATGGAGAAAGGGGGAAAGAGGAATCACGCTCGCTTGCCCGCCCGCCTTGAAAAGTATATGGTTGATGGAGAACGGAAGAAAGATTAAAAAAGCAGTGCAACCGTCACGGTGCGCTGTTATTCTACCGGTAACCCCGCTCTTTGCAACGAAGATTTATGTACTGTAGCATTGCGCGTCGCGTCGCGTTCGTCCCCCAATTCGCCAATCAAAGCTCACTCAACTCATGGGCGAATGGTACAAGTACCCCAAAGTGCCTCAAAGGGGTAGCTGAAGACCATAAACAGGTCCCCCCAGTGTGGACTCTTGCTCCCCCAGCTACCCTCCGAGTAGACATGCCATGCCGGTATGCCCTTCATACAATACCGGTACCGATCCCAGCGAAAGTCGTGTGTGGTGATATTCCCACAAGGCTGACATAATACACTACCCTTTTTCACAAGGGCGACAACAACCCCGCAAAACCCACAAAAGAAGGCCGACACATCGGTTAGCGTACTGCGCTCGAATACTCGAATACAAGTACGAGTACTTGAGGATGTGAAGTGCCCTCAACGGACAACTTGGTATGTAGCCATTCGCTAGACTATGTGCGGCAGCTATCTGTCAGGTTCTGGTGTGCGTCTCTGGAGAACGCCGCCAGCTTCCTGACAGATCAAAATGCCCCAAAGAGGCATCTCAGGCACCACTTTCGAATCCCCACCGCAAGGAGCGAGCACCAACCAGGAAAGACAACTGGGTTATAGACAACAGTTAGCTTGTGCTCGAGTAGAGTTATGCAAAGATTTTCCCCCCATCACGAACTCGTTTTGCGCAATAAGCACAAATCGAGTATCGTACAGTGCGGAGGCGTGCTTAGTTCTCATGGAGCTGCATCGTAAACCGATCTCCCAGATGACAGCAACTGGCAATAAGGCATAACCACTGCAATCCCTGAAAATAACTTGGAAGCAGCAATGCTACCGGCCAATTACCCTGCCCCAAACAGGCGTAGGATTCAAACAGACTGGAAGCTCGACTCAGCTTTGTGGAAGAACAAGGGGGAAGGCAGTTGATAAAAAAGAATATTTATCTCATTGCTACTCACAAGGTTAATTCCCCTGTATGGGCGGGAAATATCCCTTCCGCAAGAATACTCAACATGGAATCATGGATGGAACAGCCGACCGGGTATCGCTCGATGTTTTTCATATTCTTTATCATTAAATCTTTATTCGCTTTGGATTGGGGTTGTTTTGAGGTATCTTACTCGAGTCGGGTGCCTGCTACGGATTTTCTTGTAGCCCACGAATAAATCCACAGAGCTAGCGATAACAGGCAATTCTCTTTCTTCCAATAAACGCCATGAGAGCCACAGAACCGCAACCATATTCCCCACTCTATTGGCTTTGCCAAAAGTCCAGGATATCCTTAATCAGGTGATTTCCCACCCCATCTGCTCCAATGAATAAGGAAGGAAAAGAAAAAGAAAAAGGAACAATTATAGAAGGTGAGGAGAAAAAGATTTTCACAGGGGTTCCCCGCACCATTCCACGGAAAGAAAGTGTCCAAAGAATGCTTTTCCATGCCTTCCGATATTGGGGGCGTCCTCGTTGGCACCCCATATTCCTTTTTGAAATGCAATGAGACGTCATGAGTGGATGCAACCTATCACCACCACGTTTCCCCCAATTTTCCGACCGTCACTCAATGATATTAGAGATGGTTATCTGTCGTATGCGCCTTGCGAGTGCTCGGGTGTGGGTCACGAATTGGTACTGTACTCGTACAATATAGGCACTTTTGTGGTCTTTTTGCCCGTACGGTAGGATTCCCCTACCCAGGAACTCGAAGAAACGATCCTTGTGCTAGGTGGTCCAAAGTTTCCCCCTCTCGGAGACAAAAAAAAAAAGAAAAGAAAAAAAGACTAGACCTTACCAAGAGAGGCAAGCCCAACGTCCCAGCATAAGGACCGTTTAATCGAGTTTCTTAGTGGTGAAGGACCTCTGTACACGCTCCGTGCGGTACTGTAGCTGGAGTATGATACTTTGCCAAGAAAATATACCCCAACTTCAATCCCCCAAAGTATTTTCAACAACTACTCCCTGAGAATTAATGGCTCTATCAGATGACAAAGTAGGCGATCCTCCACCATTAATAGAGATAAAATCAAAATATCCCAGGCTCTGTGGTTTAAAAGTACTCGAGTACAGTAGGTTGAAGTCAAGGAATGTCCGGGACATGTTGATTACTGATAACTTTCTTGGCACAAACAGTTAATGGGCAATTGCCAAGGGCTTATTGATTAACTTGTATAAGAGACAATGCTTGGCTTATTAACATACTATTCCAGAGCTTGGATGAATGTCTGGATGTTCCCGCGACTAGACTACTGTACAGACTACTACAGAGGTCCCTCACCATGTCGCAACTTTCTGAATTTTATGAACACGGCTGCGACTGCATATGGGGAGAAAAATGGCCGGAGGATCAAGGTTTTGGTAGTACGCAATTGTTCGCAAACGCCAGAAAAATTACCAGTATAGGCTACGGGACTCCAGGACTTGACATGGTCCTGGGAACGATGGGTTAGCGAGAACCAGGCCCCCCCCCCGAAGGAGACATCTGACACCGTACCCAGCCAGCCTGAATGAAAAACACCAACCCACCAGAGGGAGGCGATGGTTCTCGCTACAGTACCTATCGTTCTGGGCACCCTATCAAGTAAATTCAGTCCAGCTCACTCGCAGAACTCCACCACCATTACTGTACTCCAGTATAGTACCACCGGTACTCGGGAGCGGTTGCTAATCTCACTTTGAAGGATGGGTACCTCTTCGGAATCATGCAGAACTGGAAAACGGTCCCAAGCCCCAAACTTTGCCGGGGAATGCTTCCACGTGGGAAGCAAGGAAGGAAGGAGGTGAAAGGCTTCGGGCGTGCCCTCCCAGGTGTGGCTCATCACATTGGCATTGTACTGTACTCGAGTAAATTTAAGATGCAATTGAGGCTTGATAAGGCGTGTGGTTGTTTCTCTGTTGCACGGTAGACTATCCCTACCGTACGATAGGTTACGGGGTGAAGGAGCCCCATACCGTGGCAATGTCAACAGTAACAGCAAGGCTATGCAGGATTCCTGTCGGTGATGACATCACGGCTCATTAAACGCTGTAGAAACAATCCCCGAGAAATTCAATTCATTCGCCTCATTCATCCCATCCCATCTATCATGGCTTCTATTCTAATAACTCTAATGATGTCTAACCCGTCGGGCAATGGAAAATGCTTACCTTGACAAATACCCGCATCAATTCCGAACGCACCCGGAACCCTGAAATCCTGTCAATCCAAACTACCATCATCCGACACCCTGACGGAACAGCCCCCGTTCCATCCCCAAACGCTCCACCAACATTCAACCTCGCCTCCAGCTCCCCAGTCATCGACACCAGTCTCAACCCCTTCGCTTCTGATCTCCAACCCAACACTTTCCATCCTACCTCTAAAGTCGCGCCTCTCAGGGCTATACCCATCCCTTAACGGCATCTCAACCACGACCCTGCCATGGCTTCCCTTCTTCAACCACTTACCAACCATCCCAACAAGCAGTCCCGGATGCTCTGGCGAATAAAGGGGATCCGCCGCAAGAACCAAGTCATACTTTTCACCCTCGGACACAGTCTCATCTACTCTGTCCCTCCAGTCCATCACCGCAACCGAAACCACGGTTCCAGACGCAGAGTTTGTATTTGCGTTGTGTTGTAGATTAGGCACTATATCTGGCAAGTCGGTAAGGAGAACTGGAATTTTAAAGATTGCCGCCGCAGCTAACCCGACCAAACCCGTACCAGCTCCGAGTTCTAAAGCTTTCGCGGTGGATGAAAAGGTCGGAAGGCCTAGTAAAGGAAGGCGTTTGGATAGGAGGTACGAAGAGGCCCATGTTTTTAATCCAAGGTTGTCTGCTGTAAGAGTTGGTTCACGGAGGGAAAGGCTGACAGTTTTTTGGGAAGAGGGGAGAGGGATCCGGAAAGTTCTTGTTTGTGAAGGCATGGCTATAGCACTTTGTTAACGATTATTACTGTTACAATAGGGAGGGAGGGAGAGAACGAGAAAATACCTGATCGCCCACACCTCTCCGCCAACCGCGTGCTCGCAGCCTCCCATACCATCTCCTTGACCTCATCGTTTCCGATCCACTTCAATGGACTGGCAATTATACTTGTCAACCACTTGCTCAACCCCGGAGGATCAACAACCCCTTCTCCACGCCCCTCCCATGAAGTCGGTGCGAGGGCCAGTCCATCCAGTGTAGAAAGCAAGACATCCATTGGAGGCCTAGTGTACAATGCCGGAAGACCAAGAACTATCATAACCACGACCCGCACGTCAGCTCCCGCCACATGGTTACCAGAATCGTAAAATGGCACTATAAGTCATTAACCATCACACATACCATCTAAACTTTGAAAAGGAACCTCCTCCAATTCCGGAGGAGGCGTCGGAAGGGTAAACGCAGGGGCCATCGTAGGATAAAGCTTATACCGTAACCACTCCAATATAATGTGAAGGATAGGCAAAGGGGGGCTGATAGGAAACAATCAAATTACTGTATTGAACACAGTATCATTTACAGTGCCCGACACCAAAAACCTAAGTACTTCTTGCTCATAAGGGGGTTTTTTTTTTCTTTCACTTAGTAATATAATATTATACAAAAAAAAAAGGAACATCTTGGCATAAATTCGCATGCATGCTCACCCTTTCTTACCGTCCCCAACCAATAGTCTAGTCTACTTTATCAAATGACAGAACCAGAGAGAAGCCCATCTAAAGTTTCCAGAAGTTATGGAGCCTCCCCCTAAAAAGCACCCCCCCCCCGCGCCTGTTGCCGAACTCGGATAAGCCGAGGACGAACTCTCAACAAATGGGGACGTGTAAATTACGAGGAGCCCGCCCTGAGGCTTTGCAGCGGTAAGTCCCGCTGCACACGAGTGATGACAACCGCGAGGTAGGGTAAGGTACAAGTACTTGTAGGGCGGGGCAGGGCAGGGCAGGGTTTGTCAGTGGAATAAACCTACAGTGCCGTAGGGGGGGAAGTTGGACGAGGTGGGATAGGTGGGGGCAGTATTGTGAAGTGTGAAGTGTGCTGCACAGTACCGTAACTAGTCAAAGTTTATAGTGCTGGCATGATCAGATAGCGCAGGGGGTTCGAGGTCCGGGTCAACTTATGCATGCTTGCTTGCTTGCTACTAGCTACGATGTCATACAAGTACTCGTACAGATAACTGAACCGTGGAGTGGGGGATTCGAATGATTGGGCAGAGTAAATATATCGTTGGAATTGCCTCCTCTTGCAAGGTTTGCTGCTTTTTTTCGCTTCTTTTATGTCTCGTGGCGGCTCACATTTTGCCGCTTTTCCAGAGTAGGGAATTTTGGAGTACCTTGTCGTACCCTATTCAAAAATTCGAATTGTGAGCTTCTGATGCGCACGGAATTTTTTTGCCATATATTTTGCGAATCCCTGTTTTCCGATGCTTGCCTGTGACGGGTACGGTATGGCATATGGTCCAGGTATTCAAGTTTCTACCGTATCATCTACAAATCCAAATCCACCAAATCCATCACCGGCCAACCGACCGATCTACTTGTACTTCCCCTGCCCGCCACTTCCTGAACTGCCCACCTAATACCCCTCCTTCAAAGTGCCCGAACCCTGCTGCGAACTTAAACTTCCCAGGCACCTTCTACATGATCTGCGTTGGCAAAAGCTCTCGAACAACTAGCCCCCACAGGTGTATGCGCTCTCCATGCGGGGAGAATGCTTGAATTATTTGTAAGGGGGCAGCACGGTAGTCTGCTGCGCCTAGACTTCCTCTTCCAGAAGCGTGGATCCGGTTTAGGAGGATACCAGCGACGAAGATGTCCGTGTCGGAGCCTGCATCTACTCGTGGTTCACTGACGTTTGTGAACACGACTGCTATTGCATACCACCGAAATATTGAGGCTTCGGGCAACTTTTTTCCCATATGCAGCAGCAGCTGTGGTCATAAACGTCAGAGGATTATGAGCAAGAGAGGGAGGGGAGTAAGGAAGGGGTTATTGGGTGTTGGAGATAAGGGTAGACGTGTACGGACTCGTAATGAGGGATGTAGATGCGAGAGCAGGGTGCGTGGTCTAGGTGTAGGATTGGATAGTGGTTGTTGAAGTGAAGCATTCTCCATCCGAGACTGTAAGCCAATGATTGACCAGCAGACTTCTTTTTTCTTTCTTTCTACCTATCTTTCTTTTGTTTTTTCGAGAGGTGGGAGGGTGGGGAAGGGCACGTTTCGAGGCATCTGGTAAAGAAGGCGAGTGTAAAAATTTAATGCTCAACACCAACTTCGCTTGTGATGTTGGTGACATTCTTACCGTGCTGGATTTCCTTCTCTTTGTATAGGGTTTCGTAGCCTACACTTCATTAGCCATCGCCACCATCCACCTCTCTCTCGCCGAAGGAGCAAACCAAGGGGATGACGAACAGCTCACGGCGAAATACACCAAATGCGGCGCCTCAATGGAGCCAGTAAGGACTCTTTGTCGTTCGAGTCCGCCTGGACTACCTCAACTCCGTGCTCCCCCCAACACGTCAGCTTTAGGCTTCGCAGGGTCTAGGTGATACCCCTAGGGTGAAGTCCCTCGAGAGCTACAGGTGCTCAAGGACAGAATTGACCATGGAACCATCTTAGGTTCCGGCTGCACTAAGGATTGTTGGGGGTTTAGACACTTCTGGTGAAGCGGTTGGGAGTTTTGCTAAGGGCTTGAGACTTGCTGCGGTAGCAGTTGCCTGGACACGTAAATGTAGAATTGAATGCTGAAGATTATCATGATGGAGAGAGAGCAGATGGAGGGGATTTGGAGGGAGGTGGTGAACAAAACTCCGCGATTCAAATCCGTAGCCCAACCCTCCCTTCACCAACGGCAGTAGCTTTAGAAATTAGAATCATCATCACTCACCAACCTACCCACCTACCCATTCAACCAACACCACCGTCCAAAAGACATCCACATGGCAGCTAACCTCACGTTCCTGCCCCCAAGCAGTACACCGTACCACGCCGCAAAGGCCGACCGGAGCTAACTTAAGGGCAACCGAGCTAGCGAGAGGGCACGAAAATCCCAAACCACCAGACATTAAGCAAACAGAAAAATGCAATTATGCAAGTGCGTAGTGTGAATCCAACATCTACGAAGAGATACGGTAGCTCCACTCCCACCCAGCTTTGCCTTGTGTGATCTTGGCGACAAAGGAAACCGACACTTACCAGGTTTCCCATTATAAGATGCCAATTTTCAACAGGCGACTACTTACCAGCATAGCCTTGAAAAAAATCTGGGGATTCTTTTTCGATAGCACAATTTGACGCGGAGACTCACATAATTGAGGGCCATGTTACAAAAACCGTTCTAGAAATCCCGAACACTAGAGTCCTGGACAACAAGCAAACCCAAAACATTGCCAAGATGGGTAATTTGCTGATACCGTACCCCTTCGTCAGTATTTGTCGCTTTTTAGTTCCCTAGAATATCCCAAGATTAGGAATAGTTCAAGTGTGGCGATTGCGTAAATGTTTTCTACTGATCAGGTCACGGCAAGAGCTCCCCGATAATACTGCCTTTGGTAAAGATCGGAGGCTAACCCAGCGCATTAACCACACTAAAAAGCTGCGAAATCTATGCACACAGATCAAGGGATGAGGTTTGCAAATGGCAACCATACCGACCAGCTTCGTCTACCGTACCCGCCACCGCCAACGTTCAGCAGGGCAAAAAAAAAATCATCGGAATTTTATGCCAAATTCCCCGTGATTCTCCTCCATCTGATCACTGTTTGAGGAAGAAATTTTGCTGTGCGCCTTTGTGTTGGTTGGTTAATATTGCTCATTTTGTATGGAAACCCAGGGGGTGCCAGTTTCCAAGCTCGCACGGTAGGAGCAACGCAGTCCAAAACTGGTGTCCCTTGGGCGATCTGAAAGAGTAAAATTCGATGCCAGGCACGCTAAGCCTGTCTTGAGACGATTCGAGTTTCCGATTAGCTGAAAATATTTGAACTGAACGAAAAATACTGTTTTCTGACCCGACACAGCTATTCGTCCCCAGCAAGAAGAAATGGGGCCCGGGATTCGAGAAATATATGTCAAAAGGTCCGTGCATATCTGAGCGCCATACAAACCCACCAGTCGTATTTTAGGGTACCATACCCATTGCCTAGGACGGGTAACTAGCGACAAAGTTAGCCTTGGCACACCTAGCAGCCAATTTTACAGCAGAGGGCCCAAGGGATAACCTCATTGCAATTGATCTAGAATCCCTTCGTTTGTACTATATTATCGGAGCAACAACCGTCGAGACCGTACCTACGTACGAGTAAATTCTCAGCAGGTCCTCCCGGTCAGAAACGTTCATTGACCGGTTCACTGTCGGAAGACCCGAGCCATGCCCCTTCAACCTGGGTACCGCACCGGTACTCCTCTAGCTTTCGAGTTAATATTCCGTGAAACTCGCCATACCGGTATTATGAAGGAGGGATGGCCGACTGGTCCGTGCCAACCCCGACCATTCCGAACGCCGGAGCTTGCAGAGAGGGCTCCAGGCACCCATGACCGACACCAAGAGGTCGGCAATGGTTTTTCGCCGGTGATCGGAATACCGGTAGGTGTGTAAGTACGTCATGTGATCTTGTTATTTTTGTTACAAATTCGAGCTGAGGGAATCATTGACGTTGGGTTTTGTCATATCGTGCGGTGCGGTAGAGGGGGGGGAGGGGTTAGTGTGGTGTGGTGTGGTGTGGTTAGGGTGAGGCTGTGTGGGATTTCGGTGCGGTCCTATGTTTTTTAATCAGCATTTGTTCTCCAATTATGTTTCCCACGGTTTTGTTCGCGTGGGCAGGAAAACGAAAGCAAAAGGGTAACCTTGAGTTTGATCAGACTCGAAAGGGTCGGAAAGGGATCCATTTCGATGTTGCGGTAGGAGGCTGACGGTGTCAATTATACTCGTAGAAAAAAGGTCAGCCTCGCCTCAGATGACCTTTGAGAATCGTGTCATAGGGACAAAGAGAGAAAAGCCCGCCACTCATGTGAGACCCTTCAGGGGAAAATTAAGGAGGATGATAACAGGGGTGTGTAGTGATGTAGTTCGGCGATGGAGGGTGGGCAGCGACGATTGTGATGGTGGTGGAGATGGAAATGGTGCCGGTAGTGATGGAGGAGGCTAGGGTACTGTATAGTACGGTACCGTATTCGTGGTGGGTGTGCAATGCATGCAGAGAAAAAGAATGTATCATATCATACTACCGTACTCGTACCGGTCGGGTACTCGAGTAGAGTATGTCAAGGCTTGGGTTTTCCTTATCATAATCCATTGGGAATGGATGAGGGAACTTTACTTGAGTGTCATAAGTGCGTCAGCCTCTCGGCCAAATACCGGTATTGCTCGAGGACGGGTATTAGACAATGGTCCAACCACCAGGCCCTTTTCCAACGCCATTTACTCTGCTCGAGTCCCGTAAAAGGTGGCTTCTCTCAGGAACACTGTCAATGGCGTATAGTTCATGGCACTACTTGCATCGGTCCTTTGACATGTGCATACTCGGGTAATACGAGTACAGTGCAGCTAGCAATATATCATCATGCATACTCGAAGCGCATGGGCGGTGAATGAGCGGCATGCACCCCCTACATCCATACAAGTATCATACTATTTTCCTTCCACATATTTTTTCTCTCTCACATCTTGAAGGCGCAAAACGAGAAGCTGAGTTGAGAGTCAAGGGGAAAAAAAGGGAAAAAAAGGAAAAAAAGTGCTGCATCGAGCATTTGTTATTTATCTATCTCTATCGAACGATCCAATGGAATCCCGCGCTTGGGCTGACTGACTGATCGGAGACAAAAGAAAATAAGAATCTGGAGAAGAGGTGAAGAGAGACCTTCCCTCTGTGTGGGCGTGTTATCCACGAGTACGGTAAAGCACCATCTGTCGAATAAGATTTTCCCCGACTCCCCCACCTAGCCGCTGTGCTCGAGTACCGGTAGGGTACGAGATGGGGGGAGGTGGAATATTCCTCCTCTATTTTCGTGCAATCATCATTCTGCATCGACTCTGGCTGTGAAGCTATGCGGGAATAGTTAGTCGTGATGGAAACGCAGGGATACAAGCAAGCAACCGTTGCGGTGGAAGCCTACCTGATTGAGCCCATTCGTGAGGCGCAGACAAATACCTTCCATAACAACCATTCCAACCCTGTTGTGAGGGGACCTATTGTATTACCGTACTTCCATTAGTATGGTTACAGTGCAGGGGTGTGCTGGGAGGGAAGCCCCAGAACGCATAGCTTATGAAGGCGAGTTCAGTACCGTAGGCGAATAGGGTCAAGAGGGGGGGGTTGCGCTTACGGAGGCTTCCTATCTAGCGAATCAACAACTAACAATCCTTGAACGCCCTCGAGAGAGCGTCAGACCCTTCCCAATACCTGCCCCTCCAGCGGGTTGGCTCCAGTTGATACCGGTATAACTAAGATGTCATGTTAGGTCTGCAGAAATGCCCAAGGCGCACAGCTTGTGTACGAGAAAGAAAAAGAAGCATACCATTGAGTGTGATGAGGTTTGCCAGAAGTTCTTTCCAATGGTTTTCTTTCCCCATCCCGTCCATCGCTTCCTCTTCCTGCTCGTTCCTTACAGCTGGGGGGGTTGGGCCGCCATCCTTTGGTGATTCGCCCAGGAACCGATTCATGCCGTAGTGTAGATCGTGCGGAACCAGTTTGAACCGGGTGGGATCGCCGGGGAGGGTGCCTGTTCCTGTGCTTATGCCTGTGCCTGCGCCTTCGCTGGGGATCGCACAGGAACTATTGCTATCACGACTACTACTGTCATCCGAGTGTGGACTACTAGCTTTCTCGCTGAGCAATATGTCAAATCTCTCTATTTCATCCTCAATTCTTTGCATTCTCTCCCCGAAGGATTCTTCGTATGAGTAATGTTTTCCCGATAAGAATTTTTCCAATGGCACACTTTCTGTGGACAAAAAGTCCTCGAGTAGTAGGCGTTTCCTCGCTGGCCCTCCTGACTCGCTGTCTGCTTCGTAGCCGTCATCCTCCTGGCTTGACCAACATCGTTTTCCTCGCTGTTTCCCATTCGGGTAGGTGGGGGCGGGGCTGGGACTTGGTAGCACGGGAAAATGTTGTCCGATTGTGGCCGAGTTTGCCGAAATGAAACTGTTCATACCCATAATGACTAGATATGTTGTAGTGATGTAGAAGGTTGTTTTAAAGACGGGTGGGACGTGCGTGGGTGGGTGGGATGGAATAGGGATTGTCCTTTGGATCTCGATGTCTGGGGTTTGGAGGGGGAAAGATAGATATATGCTGCTAGTTGTTTAATGGTTTTAAATAATCCTGATAATGGAGTACGGTACCCGGATGCGACCTCATTCTTGTGCATCTCCCCTAGTCGCAATACCGGCACACCCACACCCCTTCCGTTACTACAGCGCATTGTGCAGGAGCAGAGAGGCTGCTACGTGTCCTAGGCTCGGGCCTGGTGGTTGGCCGGCGAGTGTATCGTTCCGGTTCCTGAATTTTCAACCCACCAGTGTGCCCCAGCCTCAGAGCCGAACCGGTCGTGGGCAAATACACTTGTACCTTGTAGGAAGAAATCTTGTCTGTTACACCGGGGAGGATGATGCCAGTGCGATTGCTCCAACCCCGATGAGGTGTGGTTGGCTTTCGAGTGCTGGTACAGAACCCTGGTTTTGTTAATGTTGCCCTGAATATCTGCCCAATTACACTTGTAGCTGTACTGTACCCGCACTATCTACAAGTGAGCTAGTATCAAAGGTCTCAGACGAACGTTTCACTCGAGTAAATACCGTTGATATCTTAGCGGGGTTTTTTACACTAATTTTCGTCATAGCTCCAAACAGGGGTGGAAGGCTATTACGGTAATTGCGCGAACCTCTTTTTACTTTTGCTTGTTTTCTTTCCACCGACGAATCAAAAAACGATATTGGGAGAAACAAAAACTACCAGGCAAGGCCTTCTATAAAACGGAAGGGAAAAAAAAGTGCAATTATCGCCTTCTCCTGCTTACATTTTGGCCAACGTAGGAACTGTTCTGCAGGAACTTGTGGCAGAGTTTGCGCGTGGTGTTAACGCGTGGCGCTCATACCGGTGGTATGATATACAGCAGAATTTGTGGGGAGGGGGAGGGTTGATATTTGCCCATGGAACATTGTATAGCGAGAAAGAAATCACCACAGGTTTCATGTATTATGGAGACTAGATTTCCTTGCCTAGGCCTTGTTACTTATGTCACGGGCTCGGAGTCTCAGGTCA
Source organism: Tuber melanosporum (assembly GCF_000151645.1). Classification (NCBI taxonomy): domain Eukaryota; kingdom Fungi; phylum Ascomycota; class Pezizomycetes; order Pezizales; family Tuberaceae; genus Tuber; species Tuber melanosporum. The sequence goes on along the minus strand of NW_003298830.1, from coordinate 755,831 downwards.
ATATGCATGCATGCAGTCAGCGACACAAGTCAGAAATGAATTGGTACGACTCAACGATGGGCAATCTGTAGTATATTGTCCCAGTATTTTGGGGAGAAAAAAACTTCTCTGACAGGTAGATTATTGGATTATAGGGAGGGAGAGGGGCTGTGCAATGCCTGGGAACAAGCCGTCTGCGGTATTCTGAGGTTGTGTCCAGGCGATCATTTCCATTCAAATTTTGAATGTTGAAAGTTGAAACCATCTCCTACTCACTGAACTGCTGTACGGGGCCATGCTGCAGCATCATGAAGTGTGCCATGTCAATTGAAATTGCTCTACTGGGAGCCGACAACAAAGCCACCTCTCACTCACTCGGTGCTGGGAGTCTCTCTGCCTACCGGCCCCTAATGCCTGAGGCAGATTTCCCCTCTTGAGCAAGCTTCTCTGTGGATATCTGCGGTAAAATTGATACAGTGTGGGCGGCGGCATGTTTCACACCTCCATTTACCAGTTCGTAATGGGTATGACATGCTGTGCTATACAGATATATTGTTCTAAACTATCACTTACATGATATGCAGTCCTTCGTCAGGTCGCAATTGCAACAATGCTATTATTAGTCTATCAGGGACAATTCCTTTGTGCAAATGCAATCACGTTGTCTCATCACCCCAGGCAGCATGGCTTGCACCTTGTTGACTGCCCTCAGATCTGCCTGAGAGCTGTCCTTAAATCCGGACCCTATGGGAACCCTCAATTCCTAGATGAGACGGCCGGGGGAGGGGATGGAGCGATCCAGGGGAGCAGAGCAAATGGTGCCTCCATTTTTATTGATCGGGTATCGGCAGTTGGGTAATTGGGTTTTCATACCGCCCAGTCAATTCCTTCCCTTCATGGATTGTGGCCTTTGGAAAGCGGACTGCCATGCTCGAGCACTCCTTCTGTGCAAGTGTCTGGTTCGGAATTGCAGCCCCGCGCCTTTTGGGTGCAGGCTTTTATCGAATCAATTGGACATATTCTCGGGTGTTTTGGATTAGTACGATGGCGGTGGGATTAGAGGATATGACACGCCACCCCCGATATTGGAATCCAAACTTTGGTATTCTGGACTTGGAGTACCGGTACCTGTAACAGGCAACGGGAACTGCACCCCAGCCTAGGGATTTCGCGTGTCTCGCCTGGGGGGGTTCGGGGGCCAGTAACACAATTTTCTACCTTGAAGCGCAATCGGGGTGGTTGTTGAGAGTTCTACGTCAACTGGACGGTCCGATTTTAAAATTAGGCCAAATAGGCAATTGAACTCACTTTCTCTCCCCCTCTTCGTTTTCGCTGGCTGATGCCGAAAATTTCACCGATCTACGCCCCCAGTGTCGCATGCATGATTGTTGCGTTGCTTCAGGTCTGGAGCATAAAGACTGGCGGGCTAAAAATATCGTGCTTGCCAAGATTCACAGGTTGCTACGGACGTGGGATCTGATGGAATGCCTCCGAGGAGTTGAATTATCCCCCCCCAATTCAACACTCGAGCTGCCGATATTCGAGTAGCCAATTCATACTTGGCTCCCTTTTTTTTTCGCACTATTCGAGTATGGTAACGAGAACACGGCATATCAGGTCCCCTACAGGGCTCGTAGTTAAACGGCGTTTGTGAACACCGCTACTATTGTATACCTCCAAGAACTGTGGAAGCTTATTCTACTTAGACCATAGTGCCCTGCAATCGTGGTCGGGTTCGTAAACGCCGTATTCCCATATCAGTGCGCTTGCATCAAAACTCCAGCCTGAGGCGCTGCGCGTGCTCTTCCACTCGAGTGCCGGCACTCCTCTCCCACGCAAGACTAGCCTCGTTTCTCTCTGCTTGGGCCGGTACCGTGTTGGGGTAAGTTCTGTCCCTGGGATAACCCCTTCATGCCGTATTCAAGTACTGTACTCGAGCACGGTAGTGGGTAAGTTGGTCCGGGTACTGAAGGCACCGGGCGCCAAGGTAACTTATTATCATTTGATCCTGGGAAGAATTTTTCACCGTTTACTTGATGTCCCTTGCATGCCTGATCCGCTAGACTAACCCATACTCGAGTACTTGCACTATCAGTGCTCGTACAGTGCTCGATCACTCGATCACTCGAGTAGACTAAATTTACTCGTAATTTACAGCGGTGCGGGCGTACGTTCTTGGTGGTGATGATATCATAGGGTGATTGGAGTCTTGTAGCGCCGATCCTTTGCAGCATTCTTGAACGATAATACGGAGGTAGGGCTCCTAAGTTTTGTATGTTGCACCGGTTGCTAACACGATGCCCACTGCGTGTGTAACATACAAAGCTTAGGTGCTGTACCTCCGTATTATTGTCTTTTTTATGGCTTCCGTCATTGTAGGAAGTAAAATTAGGCGGACGTAATTGCCCTGGCCAGGACAATGACATTCTGTCATCATCGTGCTCGAGTATTTACGTAAGTTGGGCACTTTTTCAAGTAGTCCTGCTCGATGGCCATGACTCTTGCTCCCCACCATAACCCTTCCCCCCTCCCAAAATTACAACACAACACCACCAAGTATCACCGGTGCTACACTTCACACACATTACCTATCTGAAAATGGGGCACTGGAAATGGGATCACCACACTATGTGGAATACGAGCGCAGGGGAGATGGTAGGATCTCACTTCCTCCATCTCTTGCAGCGGATTACTGCCCATGGATACTGAACTGTCGTGTATGTGGGGCTTGGGATAATGGTGGGCAAACAGAGCCCAAGAGTCCCTATGGTAGCTAGCTGCCCCGACCCAGTCAGTATCCCGACCCCCCCCCCTCCCTGGGATAAGGGAGTTGTTTGAGTTCTCATTCTTATCAGCATTTCGGGGTACTACCTCTCTGCACATTTCTGCTCGCATCGGCACGAAAGACGATGATGCAGTGCCAACCATCTCGAAGAGCTATGGAGCCCTCGACGTACCCCGATACCACCTGACCACGGCTTGTTCTTACGAATTAATGTTGAGTGTCTCTGGTTACTGTGTTTCAAGTAGACGGGGCTGCAAGGCTGACCGGCCCCGCTCTGGAGTGTTTGGGATATGGGATCGGGGAGGCTTCCCTCGAGGGAGTGTTTCACCTTTCCCCGTGGTGTGATATCCCAGATACATTCAGTCTAAAGTTGTGCCTCCTCGCCCCTCTCGCCGGCTGGCACCAAGCTGATGAGTGGGGGGGAAATACCGCTTCTGTTTTGCCTGTTTCGGATTTCATCGAAGATTTTCTCGAATTTTTTTCATGAAATCTTTTCATGAATTTTTTCTCGACAACTTCCTTTCCCAGCGGCATCTCCCCAGACATCTATCATAACTAACATGAAACTTTCCCACAGAAATACGTGGCCGCCCGTTTACCCTTGGATCTAGGCACAAAGTCGAGAGCCTTTTACCCTTGATATATCCCTCCCTGCGAACGCCCCGAGACCACGTATTCGCAATCCCGTTTCCTAATCTGCCGAATCTTTTTATAAGGCATGAAGTGGGGCTGTACCGGCACTACTATGTTTTCCCTAGAGCACTGCTAACACCACAATCCTGTTGTAGGCCTCGTGTGCTGAGTTTCTCGACTGTCGAGTGATTTTGGTCGGAGACTGCCGATGGGTGGGGGGGGGGGATATTCCGCAGCACCATGGACCAAACTCTTTAATGACAATTATCAGTCCATCGAGAGCGAGGTTGGGATGTTGCGCTGTCTAACCCCCCCCCTCTGTTTCCTTGAGGAATAGGACAAGAAATTAGAAGTCACGGCCCACCCTGCAAAAACTCTGACATACCTAGCAGTGGACAACACGTATCTGCATCATAACGCCCTCATAGTAGGACTCTAAAGAGCCAATATTTCGGGGTGTGCCCTATTGGTGCCCCAAGACAGTCAGGAAGGTGAATCGAAAAAAGAAAACCTTCATCTGTCCGGCCCCGAGCATATTTTCATCGACCCCGAGCGCCTGAGCACCTACTGCAAGGCGCCGCCCGCCAAGGTAGCGGGTATGCCTTGGCTAGAAGGTCTATGTCGTGGCTTTAGCCCTGATAACTGTGACCGAGTTGGCGATATAAGAGCCAAAATATCATAGTTGTGGTATCCCAAGTAAGTCAAGAGTCCTGCAATCAACATGAAACGCTGTAGGTAATTGTCCTCGTGCAGTTGATTTGAGTTTGTTTAGATGAAGCAGGGGAACAGCTAAAGTTGTTCGTGTGAAGGAAAGGGGCCTTGGTTAAAGATATCTACAAGGATCTGCCAATACTCTCCCATATTCCCGCTGGCTTCTCTTTGTTGGAGATGGGGTAGGAATGTGTTTCGTTGGTTGTAGGGTGCGTGTTCCGCCAAACTCCTAGAACCTAAATAAGGAATGTTAGCAGACTTTATACTCCTTGTCTGGGGGGTCATAATTTTGACCCGTCATGTTAGTGCTTAGTGCAAGGACAATGGCCTCATCGCAGTAGTGCCGTTACCATTAGATGTTTTATATTCCAATTTGTTGGTAATTACCTGCGGGCAATCCACTTTTGTTCCGGAGTGGCCCAGCAGTCTTTCAGTAAAACAAGCTGTTGAAATCCATCCACCGCAGCACAGCAGTCGATAACAGATCCTATATTGCAAGTTCCCCAGTCTTGTACATGACTTTAGGGACTCGTTTTTAGGTGGTATACACATGCTACATCATACGTGTGCCCGAAAGTTAACTGTATTAAACATTCTACAGCTTAATTCAGCGCCAAGTATGTAAGTTATTGTGCCTGGTAACAAGAATTTGCCTAGAAATCTCTATCCGTTGATAACTACACTACAACCAGGGTTCATGAATGCGTTGTCCTGGGTAGAGCGTGGGAAGTATCGGTTGGAGGGCCAGGAGTAACCTCACACAGGTGATGGTTTCGGTTACCAGTGCAGTGTTGGTAGATCTCATGGAGAATTAACTTGTCCAAATAACTTGCTCGGCGGGTAAACGCCGTGTTTCGTTCTCGAGAAGATTAGGGGAACTAGGTTTGTAGTGTTTTTCTCTACACTGCACCTCAATGTGCTATGCTTGACCTCGGGTGGATGGTTTATCTCTCCCTCCTCCCACTTTCGGGGGAGTATGATAGTAGCTCTAACATGAGTACCATAATTTTTACTCTTTCAGTTATTTTCCCAAAGGGATCGCCCATATATGCCGATGTTGTCCAGAATAAGCTTTCGTTGTTATCGAAGTGGGTGGGTATTGATGTGGGAATTGCTACTGGAAATTCTGGAATGCGGACTTGTATGGAAACTGGTATGTAATGTTGGAAAACTTGATATTTGTATTGACTGTTTTTGCTGTCGTCGTTCCCGTTCTGTTGAGATGATACAAGGGTTGACTCGGGATTTCGGTTGAGCTAGCTGGATAGTGAGTGATGGGATGTGAATGGAGTGAAGTTGTACGGACTGATTATCCGGGAATATGTGAGAACGGTGGCGGGTTATCCCTGTGTAGAGGTTATCATGCGCGGTGTCGTTTGCGGGTTGGTGGGGTGGTTAGCATGACAATATGTGGGACATACGTGTACCTTTATGTGCTACTTTTCCACAGTTCATAATGGCAAACGACATGATACTTTTCTTCTCCTCCTTCTTCTCTAGGATGCCCTATATTTGTGGGTATCATACCTCCAACAACCCCCCCAAACTTCATCACGAGCGATTTCTGCTGGAAGCGCTGAAAGACCATTAATTACCCACGAGTGATACTGCGTGATCGTCGGGGAGAGTATGTATGACTACGTGCTGACGAGGGATACGCATCCCCGTGCTTCATTTTAATTTTTGGAAATGATCTTGGAGGGATTGGGGTAAGCGCGCTTGCTTGTGTGAGATATGATATCTTGTGCTCTTGCACCAACAGAGATATCATATGCTCTTCAGTCCAACCCTTGCGGATAGCATCGGTATGATATCTGGGCACGACTGCTGGCGTAATCCCTCGCCGGAGTAGGTTAAGGTACTACACGATGCTGTGTTAGGGACCTCCGTCACGTTTGTCAGGGTTTGCGCACAAATCGAGCTAATAAGTTGCCGGTTGGCTCTAGGGTTAGTGTATCGTGGGCAACCCGGGACAGCAGTGGTCATCCACAACCCGAATGTGGAATCCGTGGCTGGTCACTGACGGAGGGCGGAGAAATCCTATAAAAAATATCCCCATCGATCAGGAGATTCGTTGTGGTAAAATGGTGGTTTATCTCACATGGGGGAGCCTCTAACTTAAACGTCTAACAGTGGGTTAAGGAGCGCGCGCTACTAGCGCCGACGGACGGCATCTCACCTGATGGCTGCTTACCTTTCGGACAACGACCGATTCTTGGGCCGAGGATCTATGGGATACAATACTCTCTGGATGAAATCTACCATCTTGGTTGGCTTAGGCCACGCGGGACTTTGGCGGTATTCCAAAGAGAGCAAATGCTGCCATAGTGAAGAAGAAGGAAGAAGAAAAAGAACTCTACTGACTTACAACAGAAGTTGGCCCAATATCACTGGGTACAACAAATATTGCCCCTCACAATGCAGCCACCGATACTGCGGTTCTCCGCGGTATTATGGAGCTATAGGGTGGCTTAAAGGCCGGTCGGCAAGCGTCTGGCATGCAGCCTATTGCTAATAGTGGGTCGGCCATGATGCACAAAGAATTGGGGGGGGGGTTCTTGAGTAAAAATTATTGCACAGGTTCCAATATAATAAGTCTCAAAGGGACTTCGGAAGATAGCCAAGTGTCTGAAATACACGGTGGAATTTTCTGCATCATGCAGAAATTAGGAGGCAGTATTCAGCCCCGGGGTTGAAAAACGTTTCTGCAAGTACTGGACACGAGTTGAAGGGTTTTGGTGTGAGTATCATATCATACCGGTAACGCCTTTTTTGTCTAAATCTTACGGACCCACCCCAAACTTGTTCTCGAAAAAAGCTTTTTCGACCCCGCGGCTGAATGCATCTAATAGCCTTTGGTCATACAAAGCCATTATCTTGGCAGGTATCGCGCGTCCGCAGGGAAGAATTAATCACTTTTCCATCCCAGTTGGGCTGCAAAATCTGAAAAGTCATCTTGGGTGAGCTTAGGGTAATCGACTTTTTTTGGTTTTCCATTTTTCCCTTTTTCCCTTAAATTTTTCTTTCAACAAAACTCGTTTAACCTGCTGGATCAAAAAACTCCGATTTTGATGTGTCTTTGGCCTGTTTTCCCTACCGGTATTTAACGGCCCATATTGGCCCCCGATCCCGCAAGTAACTCCTTGGACTAACTCGCGATAGCTTTCCCGCACAAAAGCAAAAAGAGTGCTTTGGCAGAGGGAATGATATTTGTTTTTTTCCCCTCTGCTGAGCTTTAAACGCCATAGAATTGCCCGGCGCCACCATTGGCTCGAGAATTTGACCAACACAATGCAGAACGCCCTCACATTGTTAAAACTCGGGCGCTCTGCACAATACGAGCAGGCATACCGGGAGGTACGCTCGAGGGCTTAACGCCACGAAAAGTTTCCCAAGTGCAATACAGTACAGAACTCGTATTAACCTAGCGGTGAGATACGGTGAGATACGCCACAAAGAGCGCTGAAGCTACTCGAGTACCGCATTATTTCGATTAAACTATGAGCTTTGATGTGGGTCTTGCGCCTCAACGCGGAGTGACTTCCACTCCCGAGGGAGGGAGATAATCCTCCCGTTAGATCGCCGAGCTCGAAGCACAAAGGGTCCATCGTAGTCATATCTTCACGTCCCTCTCCGGAGCCCAACTTGTTCGGTTGGTTGGTTGGACGTTGGTGTGACCGTGTTGGGGCAAACACGGTATGGTATCATACCGTAGCTCCGACGCCATTCCATGTGGGTACCAAATCGTTGGTATCCTGTAGCGATGATGGGCGGTCACGAATTTCGCCAGAACCGTGGGTCGGGGTTTCACTTAGTGGTACGGTGCTCGGGTACGGGTGCATCAGAAAAAGCATAATAGGGAAGAAGTACCCACTACTCGAGTATATGAGGCTTCAAATTCAGAAGAGGCGCTTAGATACGCACATACATATGCCACAATCCCTTTCAGCCGGAACAGATCTAGAATACCTCAGAAAGGGATGCGGCAGTTGACCCCTTGAATTACCTGCTCTAGCTATTACATTTTCAATTGAGACCAGTCCGGTACGGCATGTTCCGTCGGCTGCGATTCAACAACAGATATCATGTGGCAAGTATACCCAACCAGCAGCTTTGGGAAGGGGGGAGAAGAGACCTCTCTCCGAGAAGTTTGTGGCCGGAGGCCGCCAAAATACTACCACCACAGTACCGGTACATCACGAGTACTAACATCATACGACAATCCTCCCGCATGGCTAGAGGGTGCTCCCAGTCAAAGACAGTTCCAGAAGCCTTTCAAGCCAACCCCCCCGGAGAGCTTAAGCTGAAGATAAGAAAAATTTACTCGAGGAGTTGGAATGGGACGTTATGGGGGGTCTAGGATTTAATGAAGCGGGTACTACATTGTACTCGATTCACGGATGCAGTTGTCAGATATCGGAGATGCGCGGATTAGAGTGTCTAAGACAGTAAATCCGGAATCTAAGCCCACGTTGTTGGCCTTTCACGGGATAGCCGGATGTCTCATACTTCCGTACTCGTTCATAAGCACATACTGTAGTCCCCGATCCTATTGCGGGGCGCTCTTCGGAGAAGGGACTACATGATTTGCTTTTCTTTACATATCCCCTCTCCACCCGTGCAGTCAGGAGATATAAGGAGCAGTTTCAATTGGTTGGAATGCGGCCAGCGACCCGAGGGACGCGGAGTACCCCAGAGTGATATTGTGGTAAGACCGCAGACCTGGTGTCATGCTTCACACAGAATGCGGGAATCGGGGTCTGGAGAATTGGGACACTGGATCCGCGGTAGGAGAACCGATATTCGAGTATCCTGATGCCCACCAAGAGCACTCGGCTACCGACTCCCCTCCAATGCTCTAGTGGGCCGTCCGCGTGTCTCCTAGAATGGGGTTCACCGAATGTGGCGTGATATAATTCCTGGGATTTTCAGTCATGGGCTGCCATATCCCAAGCCAATCGGCCCTCTGGTCGATAATGTTGTAGCGCAATCTGGTATACTTGTACGCCCTAAAGATTCTGGGTAATCAGCACGGCACGAATTCTGCCCCCATGCTGATCAACTCACTGCCGTGCCTCACCCCCCGAACCGCGGCCTTGGTTATTGTGTCACCTGGGCGCCCCCCCCGTGCTGGTATGGGCTGGCCGATATGGATTGATCGGGGGAGTGGTTTCGTTCAACGCCTACTCTGTGGTGTATTGTAGTATCACTATGTTATTATACGACGGCGAAGCCCACAGGGCAAAAGGGCACAACTGCAGTCCGTCTAGCGGTCAGGGCACACTGTGCCAGCTAACGGGATGTCAACCTACCACCATACCGTAAGAGAAAATCCATCAAGCTACGGTATGACAGCCCATCCTTTAGTCGTTCCAGGGGGGGGGCAGACTGCAGAGAATCGACAACTTGAGCTATGATGATACCCCCGTGGTATTCCGTAGAGGAGGAGGGTACGAAACTTTGCTATAAGACCCACACTTTTCTTCTCGACTCGGACCTACCCTCCCTCTCTCTCCTTCATCATTCTTCATATCTCTCGCCCTCCGAAGTTCAAACAAAGATAACCCACCCGCTTCGTTTAAAATGCCCCACTCTGAACCCCCCGTTCCCTCTATCGGTAGCACCTTGACATACCACTCATACTCCGAAAGCACCCTTCTTAAGAGCTACGTCCTCGAGGAGAGCGAAACCCCCGAGCCCACTCTCACCACAAACACCACTTCAAATGACCACGATCGAGAACACCTTCCGACCAGCACGGCCGGACCCACCACCACCACCACCGCAGCCACATCCACCACACACCTCCTCAGCCACATGCACCTCTCACCCAACCCAAACCCGAACCCCCAAAACCATCAGACGATACACTACCCCCCACACCCCTCTCCATCAACAAGAACCCTACCACCAACCGCTGCCACAAGCCTCCACGCCCTCCGCCAAAGTCTCCCACCTGTACTCTCCCACGACCTAGACCTAGATCTAGCCCTCCTCCTCCAAGAGCGGCCCTCGACAGTATTCACGCTGGACAAATTCTCCGTCAGGAGCATCCCCACAGAAGAGTTCCTACCTAGACCATACTTTCCTCCAGCCGCGCAAGAACACGAACTGGGATCGGGGAGGACAGCGCAGAGCGGATATGCCATACAAAGGTTTCTAGGCGCTGGGATGGGAGAGGAGTCTAATGTGGTTTATGCAAGGAGCGTTGGAATTGATACTAGGATGTTTGGCACTTGAGGGGGGAGGGTAATGACTGAACTAGTAGGGTTTTTTTTTTTTAGTTCAGTTTACATAATTATGATCTGGTATCAAATGCTTATGTGAGGCTGACAGTACTCGAGTAAGGGGGTTTTTGGAACGAAAATTCTGTATTGTACATAATTTTATTACCATTTTTATCTCGTAATTCACTTACTTGTGCCGTCTTGTTAGATTTTGGGAGTACAAGGCCCGGTTTACGGTGTAGCTATAATAGCTCATCTATGATGGATAAATACATACTACCCGTGTATGAACTCAGGGTAGGTTAACCAACACGGTGCTGGGGAAAGGATGTCCATTGCCTTAATTGCGCCTCGGAGCTCTCGAATTTATGAGGGGTTAGCTCCTATAGGGTGAAAATGGTATGGTATCTGTCCGTCTGAGTCTCAAAGACGCGGAAGTCAATACCCGGCGATATAACTTCACAGGGAAAATACGCTATCGTACAGTACTTGCACCATATCGCACGAATAAAATTATAGCGGGATCAACAGTTCCAGTTCATCGGAGGTGTATGATCCGATGCCTTGAAACACCAATTCCAACAATAAAGCAAAACAAAACCTAATAATTTATTTGTTGGCATTTTGTTTTCTCAATCAAGAATAAACAAGAATACATTGTTTCCAGGAAAAAAAGGAAGAAGAGAACTACAGCTCGCCATGCCCCTCCTCCTCCTCCTCAACAACAACTCCGGCGGGCAACTTCTCCTTCGCGCCATCGCCTAGCCTCATAGCGTCCAGCCAAGCAAGCACGTCCTCCTCGCTATCCAGGTCGCCACCAAACTTCCTGAGCCATCCGCGGCGCGCGTTTAACGCAATCAACTTTGCCCCGTCACCCACCATGAGTAGCTTCTCGGCGAGCTCCTGGGTATGGGCAGATCCGGCTGGGAGAATGTAGACATTGAAAGCGCCGGCAGGGCTGCGGGAGAGGAGTTTGTTGTAAACTTCTGTGAGGACGTTGGTGGGCGCTGAAGAGGAGATGATTGCCAGGATGCAGGTCTTTGATTTTGGTTGGAGACAGGCGGCGGCGAGGGAGTTTTGATCCTCGAGGGAGGGGATTGTGAGTTTTGCTGTGAGGAGGGTTATATTTCTGTAAGTGTGTATGGATGGGCAAATGGTACTTACGTTTCGGGGTTGGAGTTTCCTTGACAGTGGGGGTCTTACTCTCTTGGGTAGTGCCCGAGGTTTCCTTTTTGCTAGGATCCGCTGAGGAAGTCCCCTCGGTTAGTGGCACAGTGGCCTGGAAAAACTTTAGCAACGCATCCTTCGAGAATCCGCTGCCCCCATAAACTATTCCCTCCGCATCTCCGCCTGGCAAGAGCACAACTGTGGGGTACTTGGTAATACCAAAAACCTCGACTGCGTGCTTCTCCTTGTCGCGGATCTGAGCAAAGCCCATAGTCCCAAGATAATCAATTGCTAAAGCTTTCCAGAGAGGCGTGGTAGTACCTTTGTTGGTAAATAAGATCGCCTTCGCAGTTTCGTTATTCTTAGAGAGGAAGTCGTCAAATTTGGCGTCCGTGACGCGAGTAACATGGTTCGGAATGAGCCCGGCGACATGGCTAACGATAGCGCCGGCTTTCCGGGCACCCTGGTAGTCTTTTAAGTGTAAGTAATTGGCCCCCTCCTTCACAATTGGTCTGATTTTGCTTGCGCACCTTCGATGATTGGTTTCCCCTTCCCCTTTCCCGGCTTAAAGACCTTCAAGGTGGGAAACCCCTTTACATTGTATTCCTCGCAGAGTCTTTTGTTCTTTTCTTCATCGCAGTCAATTGCAGCTACCTTTGCGAGGCCCTTGAGTGATTGAGCGGCCTTCTCATATATCGGTTTAAGGTTTTGACAGTGCCCGCCTACAGAAAACGTCAGAATACAAATCCTCACAAGAGAGCTCTCGGGGAGAGTGGTAACCGACACCATGGCGCAAAGAATCTTTTTCATGGAAAAAGTCTATCTCAGCATCTTCAGAATACACCAAAAAAGAGGGGAAACCGTGAGTGGGTTGGGTTGGCAGGAGTTTTACTCGACAATCTACCACCCCCGGCAACATGATTAGCTTGCTAGCCCATCGACAATCCAATAACGGTAGCATCAAACAGGGGGCGGCAACGCACAGAAGCATGCTCAGTATTTAAAATCTCCTTCTCGAAATTCTTCGAATCAAGCGTGATAACTCCGCTAGATTTCCCATAAAAGGCACTGGCACTGCTAGCTAGAGCAAGGAACGTTGCGAGGGAGAGCTCTCGGAGGAGAACCATAGTTGTGTATTTTTATCGCTAATGATGATGATGGGTTCGAGGGTGGTGATATTGGACGAAAAGAATGAAGAATGGATAGAGAAGCAAGCAGAGAATGAGGAGCTAGAAAAGAGTGGTTTAGGCAGTGTAAATGCCACCTATACGAGACCCATTCAGAGGTTATTAATTGTCGGGGTTGATGAGGACACCTGGAAACTTTCAAACAGAATATGGGGGGGTGCAGGCTTGGCATGCTCAGAGAAAAATGAGGACTTGAAATCAACCCTGGTGGGTACACAAAATTGTGGAGCTTGGCAAAAGTAACTTCTAAAAGGACCGTACTGCACATGGGATCCGAAATTTTATGATCCTCGCTAACATCGCTCTGATTGAAAATCAGAAAATATAGAATTATATAGGAGCGCCCTCTAAGCACTTCTATCAAGCCATATCTTTCTAAAGATGTGGATGTGGTTGAAAATTTTCGAAAATTATTCCTGTGTTGGCTTTTGGTTGATCCCAGCATCATGCCGGGACCATACCATGGAAACAGTGGAAGGTGGCTAACTCCGTCCCAGGATCTTTTAACTCCGGGCCAGCAGGATTGAGGCCTGGTAATGAAATGTGATTGGCGGGGAAGAAAAGACACCAGTTTTTGAAGCACTGGTGGTTTGTAGCAGAGCAATCGTAACATAGAAGAGAAATAATGAGCTAACAATGAGCGGAGGAGACAGCGAACAATACACCGGTGGCAAACGTCAATTCTGTGAAGGCCATTCACTACCAGTATCCCCATAGCTTCGTTATCCCCTGCCATTGTCCCTCTACCCCGTCAAAAAACGACTATTACTTTTAGTATCATCACCCTAATGATCTACTTTTTTCTCCTTTCCCCTCCCTTGTTTTTAGTCTGCTTTCCATGCCTAGCTATACTTACTCATTATGAGAAAATGTCCTACAACTAAGAGGCGGAGGGACATGGGGAAATAGGCTTCGCTCTTTGCCCGGTACTCGAGTGTTCACGCGTCTTCACCAAGAATACCTCTGAAGCCGAATATTTGGAGGGATCCCGCAAAATTTCGGCTAGCGGAGACATTCCCGACGAAGATGCGTGAGTACGATACTTTGCCATTGAGGTACATTCGTGAGACATCACTCTACCAAGCAGAGTGCCAGGGCACGTCCCTACCGATATCATACTTAGACGGAGTTGGCCGGCTTCCTCGGTTTCTACGGTACGGGCATGATAGCATCAATTGCTTGGCCCCATACAAGGGCACGTACCCTAAACACCTCCGCCAAGCTATTGATTGATTGTGATCTCCCAGATCGGGAACTGACATAGATAATTCAGCTACTATGATAATCAAAACATTGCGTAATTAGGCCAAATCTGTGGTTTCGGAATTATTAAATACAAGAAGGTTGTGCAGTTACAAACTCATAGCACCGAATTGGCTCCTTGGAGGCTTGGAAGTTCGGAAATTACTATGGAAGGATTTACGTTGAATATGATATTCACCTCATTGCTGGCCTTGTCACTGTATACACCGGAAATCACTTGACCAGTTCTAGCTCCCTCAGAAATGGGTCTACTCCGCCCTTATTGGAGCATCGCCAAAACAGATTGAAAGTATGATGATTTGATATATCCTGAAAACAAAACTAGATAATTCTATGCATAAAGATGTCCATATGCGGGGAGCATTGGGGTACCTCAATTCATAGGTAAAGGGGAACCACGAATGAGCCTGGGGGAGGGTCACGGCCAAGAGCAGAAATTCAGTGATATCAAAAAATAGCCGAGAAAAAAAAAACCCCTGGCTGGCATGAGCATACAGGTATATCTCAGGTAATCCAAGGTCCAGTTGGTAGAAAAAATTACAACGACACCAGAAGACCCCAGTATAATGTAGAGGAAATCCAAGGGGAGCATTGCCACACTTGGAGGTTTTAGTCTAGAGAACCAATCTCTAAAGTAAGTCCCAAGCCGACTACCCTGGAATCCAAGTCCGAATGCCAGCACAAAAGGATTGGATATCGAGAGACTTATGCATGATTAGCTCAAAAACTTGTCGATTAAGGGTTTCTAGGATCCTCGGCCATTTCATTAAACCGACAGATCACTCACTTGTAGATCCAAGTAATGAAAAAACCAACTCGCCGTCTTAATTGCTCGTTCCCCTGTTCTGCAGCCTTCCCGGCCTACAAGGGTCGAGAAGTACAGAGGGATTTTGCTCATCTAGGATGATGTCTTCCGCACGCAGTTTCCACGTTCTAAGCCCCTGCTAAAAGTCTACATTACCTTCCCTCAAGGACCTGCTTGGCACGACACCAAAAAAATCAAATTTTTTTTTGCGTAAAATAAATTTTTACTAAAACCCAAATACTTTTTAGCTAAAGAGCCAAGAAGAATCCATATTCGAATATAGCTACCGGCCATTATGGCGGAACCGATGAGGCCTGCAGGCGATCCCACGATAGAAAAAACCACAGGATATCTTCTTTGCAACCAAAACATTGAAAAGGCCAGAAAACTTTTGTTTTTTGTAATAATATCGTGCTAATCAGGGCGTAAGAAATCCTCTATCATACATCTCCCGGAGTATGAGAGTGGCGCCCCATCGGAGACCTTTAAATATTAGCTCTAGGCTAGGGCTCACCGGAGTCGAGGAGTCCCGGAAAATCTTTATTCCGACTTTTATTAGCGTATCCGTTGTTAGCCTTGACCTCCCTGCCGCGTCCTGCCTAAACCATAACAAACCATCCTCTCTACCGCCCTCGAAATTTCACTGTTGGGTGAAAGAACAACTATAATGTCCGCTTACGCTCCTATCAAGAGGAAGCTCTATACCCTCATAATTCCCCTGGACCTTGAGAACAAGCGGATTCTCCTTGGTTACAAGAAAAGGGGGTTTGGAATGGGAAAATGTGAGTCACATCTTCCCTCGTTTGGATGAAATTGGAAAAATCAAGCTTATGGCTAACAATGGCAGACAATGGCTTTGGTGGAAAAGTAGAAGAGGGTGAAACCATTCTTGAGGGAGCAATTCGTGAGCTACAAGTTTGTGGACCTTTGACCTACTTGCATCTGCGAAGCTAAAGCTAAGGGTGGTGAACAGGAAGAATCTTGTATCAAGGGTATAGACCTCTCATACCATGGAATTTTATTCTTGGAGGCAATTGCAGATGCAACTCTACCGATACTGGAAATTCACGTCTTTAGTGCAACCAAATGGGAAGGAGAACCTGCTGAGTATTTAGCCTCCCATCTATTACCTCGATCGATTGATTCCAACTCCCTCTTTATTTAGGACCGAAGAGATGAGGCCAGAATGGTATCCAGCATCCCCGGATTACACTGGCCCCGTGGTTGGTGAAAAAATACCATTCACCCAGATGTGGGAGGAAACAGTGGAGTGGTTACCTCTTCTGCTGAATTCGTATTTTGGGAAGGACGGCGGCGTAGAGCACGGGAAACAGAAGCAATTAGTCCATCACGTCACTTTTGGAAGGGCCATGAATCCTGAGACGGGGCTCGGGGATGTCTGGCATGGAATGTTGGACAACTACTTTGTTTGGGTCGAGGATGAGGGAGGAATACCAAAGTTGGAAGGTTGGGAGAGCGAAGCACGCGGTGCCTGGGTTGAAGAGAGGAGAAAAAAGAGATTCGGGCTTTGAGAGTTGCTTCTATAGTGCCTTACATTGTTCATTTTGCCTAGCATATATCATAACACATTTTAATCGAACAATCTCCCATCGAGGAAATACCTACATTTTCAGAGAGATCAAGGTATGGGTGAATTTTCATGATGAAGACTGGGGCTTTCGTCCGAACATTCAACTCCAGGAACAAGTGCAATAAAGCACGAACCTCACCTGGTTTAACTGCACATGCACATGCAAGTAGGCACAATCCCACCGTGCCCGGGGGCTCACACCCATCATCAAGGCTTCGGTGTAGTAATGACACGACCGAGAGAGTTGGCTTTAGGGCAGTTGGACATTTTTCCTGCTACGTGGAACTGTGCTTTCATTCCTTCTTTCAGTGTAGCTGTGCGAGCCTGACCCCTCGGGAAGCCTTTCTAAGAGTTGGCAAGCATACTCGTACCAATACACGTGACATCGAATTTTCCCATCATCCGGGAAAGTGAAGCGCTCTCGAATCGTCAATCAGAACTCACCATGATACGGATGCCACGGTCACAGTACCTCTGCCTCAGAGATTTAGAGCCTTCCCTTTGAATCCATTATCTTCGAACCCCGGTACCTCGTGCAGGAGCACCGCCAACACGGGGCCGGTATATTACGGCAGACCACGGGCGTGCCACCAGCGGATAGGGGTGGGCGCGACTTTCAGGTTCCAGAGATGAAAATTCATATCTTCACAAAAATATGATGCCGCCTACTAAAGTACCCCCCTCTCGACACAAGATGTCGCCCATGCGGCTCCCTGTCTGGGCACAAAGGCATGGTACAAGTATCATATTATACAGCAATTCGCGCAAGTAAATCCTAGATAGGTTTGGACCGAGGAAACATGGATTAATATCCGATTATACCATGGTCAACTGCACCCACGGCTTACCTACCCGCCGCCGCAAGACATCCCGCGAGAGATTAAGTTACAATAGAATATTATCCATAAGAAAAGAAAGTATCAAAAATCAAGAATAACCGGATCTGCAGTTTAAAAGGGCGACCACGTGCCTCGTTACTAGCCTCGGTCGGTGTTCCTGGCTTTGAAGCCTAAATACAACGTCATTCCGCTGCACCAGGTTCTCTCCCTTTAAAATCCAAGCGACAAGTATCCGCCCCTATCACCGTGTCTTTGCTTTACAAACCATTCTGACAGAGAATGTCGTTCCTATCACGCTTGAATTTGATCCCCCAATTCCCAACATACCCCGGCCCTTACCATGTTGGCTCATTCGAACTAGAGATTCCGGCATCGTCATTGGAGCCCACCTCCAAGCGGTCGCCACCAGATACTAAGGTCGAAACAGTACAGTTTCGGGTTTTTTACCCAGCAGAAAAGCCCGATTCAGCAAATACAACGGGATGGTTTGGTAACACGGCAAAGAAATCCATCAGATGGCTTCCCGAACCATATCAACGGGAGTACCTGAGCGGCTACGCACGGTTTATGGGAGTAAGCTCTAGGTTCGCGGAAATAGTTTCGTATGTAAACTCCCCCTTCCCCCCGGATGACCTGGGATAACAAGGTACTATACAACCCTAACCAAGGTCAAGCATAAAATAGGTATCTTCCCCGAGCACTCTACTACATTTCGTTACCAGCGACAGCCAATGCGCAGCTATTAGGGGGGAAACCACCGGAGTTTAGATTCCCGACCATGGTTTTCTCGCACGGCCTTGGCGGAACGAGGCTGGCGTATTCGCACATCTGCGGCTCCATCGCCTCCTATGGCGTGATTGTGGTTGCGCCCGAGCACCGTGATGGAAGCGGTCCGGTGAGCTTCGTCAAAGTGCCAGCAATGAAGGGCGCCCGCGTTTCTGGGGGAAAGTCTGAAGCAGGAAAGCCTGATGTTAATGAAAGCTCTGCGAAGGCCCCAGTGAAGGACACAAACGGGAGGATTCAAGTGGACTATAGAGCTTATCCTCACCAAGTCTCTGCGGAAACGGAGAATGGGAGAAACAAGCAGCTTGAGATTCGCTTGTGGGAATTAAGTCTCATTTATTCGGCACTTTCTAAAATCGATATCGGAAAAGTCCCCGAGGACGCGATTATGTCTAGTGATGAAGGAGAAATCAATGAAGGAACAATGAGTCCTGAGGCAAAAAATCTATTATCAACCTTCAAAGGAAATTTGGATGTTAAAGACCCGGGAAAGCTGATCTGGGCTGGTCACTCCTTCGGTGCTGCGACCATGATCCAATTTCTCAAAAGCGTCTATTACCCACCTCCGACGAAACCGTCAATAAACCCCCTCTTGGCCCTAGATGCTTCTCTCCCCCCAAATTCCTTCGATGTTCTGCCGCTTGGCAAGCAGATAACAGCCACATCGCCTCTCCTCCTCCTGGATCTGTGGTGCCTTCCGCTGCTGGGCAAGCGAACAAGCCACCTATTCAAACAGCCCCTCCCACAAATATCAAATAAACCAAACCTTGTCTTAGTAATAATGTCCGAGGAGTTCTTTCGCTGGAAAGAAAACCTCCGTGGTGTGAAGCGCATCCTCTCCCCAGAGCCGGGCCAGAAGAGAGGTACGCCCCACCACGAAATCTTCGAAAAGTGGGACGAGGAAGATACTGGAGATGCTAGAGACACCGCCGCTCACGAAGATATGTCAAAACACTTCCATCCAAATAACGACCTCCTCTCACCATCAATATCACCGGCCGTTGGATTATCCTCTACTCCCGACCAAGGCGGCCAAATTATACCGCCAACAGCCACTCCTTCACCCACTCCGGAAAGGCAGCACAAGCACCAACATCACGTAGTTAAAAATAGAGAACCACGCTTTTACTACGTCAGGAAATCCGCACACCTATCGCAGAGCGACTTTGGAATACTTTTCCCGGTAGTCGCGCGTCATGCGGAGAACCCGCGAAGGATATTGGACCTAAACGTCCGCGCTACGATTCAGTGGCTCCGCGAGGCTGGGTATAGCGATAGACTCGCGAAGACAGAACACTTGGAAGAGCTAGTCCATGGCTTACACCTCAACGGTGACGACATGGACAAGGGCGAGGAATCGAAGAACAGGGAAGGCGATTGGGGAATATGGGAAGAGGGGGGCACGGGTGCGGAAGGGTGGGGAAGGATTGATCTCGAAGAGACGGACATTCCTGAGGTCAAAATTTAGTCAAGTGAAAAACGAAAAGCAATAAGACATATGGTAATTGGCTGGAGGTACATATAAGATTAAATTTCCATGTTAGATTGTATTTCTTCTTTCCCTCTTTTTCTTTCTTTTCTTTCCCTTGCTTTCTTTTTCTCGTGCTAGCGTATTTTGTTCGAAGTGCAAACAAAAAGCCACTTGCGCGGACCACTTTTTTGTTTTTTTACAGGGATTGTACTTGCAGAGATATGGCCGTTGGGAATCTATAGGTAGCCTTGTGCTGTATGACGTTACTATTGCGAATGAGAAGAGGGAAAGCCCATGCAATGAGACTGAACCACGATGCTCATCAAAGTTTGAGCCTTATTCCAACCTCACTCCTGCCCCCGCTCTTCGGAACAGCCATCGCTCTCTGCCCGCCAGTATGATAGCTGGTCCTCTCTGTCCACTAAGCAGTCATAAGAAAAAACAGCAAGCGATGAGTTAAAAAAAAAAAAAAGACGTCACAGCCCCTCACTCGACAGTGATAAATTTCTTCTCATTCTTCAACATATTAAGTTCACCGCTACATAATGATAATACGATAATTTGAAAATAAAAGACAAAGAGACAGATCTGAAACAGACAACAGGCGAAAAGATATTGATACGAAAAAAGGTAAGAGAGGATAAGAAAAAATAAAAAATAAAATAAAATAAAAAAGTACCCCACTTAGACCACCAATCTAACTGTTTGTTTTCGCCTTTGTTTTTCTGTTTCCCCTCACAAATGCAAACCCATTATAGTCCCCCGCCCGTACCCCTCGGCGAGAGCAACGTTGATCCGCCCGGGGGGGAACCGGACAGTCTGCCCTGCTATGGGTGCCCCGGCAAGCCGAGTTCGGACCCTTCTCTCGGCGATGGTGAGCGAGCGAATATCCGGCTGCGGGAGGAACTTGGAAACGTATTTTAGGGGTGGCGCGGAAGGGGGGAGTGAGGGCCTGCTGAGCCGTTGAGGGTCAGGGTGGATGGGCGGATGGGTGGCAGTGATTTCTGGTGATGGTGGGGGACTATGAATACTCGTTAGTAAGGTTATAAAAACAGAAAGAAATCAAAGCGGGCGGGGATAGGTAACCCTTTTGGAGATTCCTCGATATACTCTTCCGGATAATCGTATGCCCGTTCCCCTTCCTCGGCTACCTGTTCCACCCCCGGCAGAGGCGTACCAGCTCGCAGGGGAAACGCCAACTCTCTCTCTCCCTTCCCCTTCCCCTCGTCCTCTTCTCTCTCTGAACTCACGAACTGCTCAACCATTATTGTCAATTCCCCCGTCAATATCGCCATTCCCATCGGCGACGACACAAAGTCGCCATTGGGCGGGAATCTGAAACTGTGCGTAGGAACCTGGGAGTCGCCGGTTGTATGCAAGAGCTCGTAGGTCCTCGCCACAATCGTCATGTGCATTTCCTCGTCCACAAGCAAGACAAAGCAGAGTTCCACTGACGTCCCGTCCGGAAGGCTCTTTAGGAGTCTGGTAGGAAAATAGTGGATAGAGGGCATGACTTGGAGGTATATGAGGGGGGTGGTGACGGAGCGGAACGGGAGTGAGTTAGTTGGTATGAAAGCCAGCGGGTGGCGGAAGAGCGAAGGCGTTTATCATACATATAAGTATCTGGAGAAAGTCGAGAAAATACCTACAAGGAATCAGGCCGGCCGTCTAGAGCGATGCCGAGGGCAAGAAAGCTGTTCACTAAAGGCTGAGGCCCTGGCTCTTCTCCTCCCAAAGTGACAATTTTTCCCCCTTGCAAAAGGGCACACCTGCTCTCCACCGCAAGGCGAAATTTGCGAGTCTCCCCCCCCAAAGTAGCCAGTGGATGGGTTAAGCGTTTTGACAATGCCCTATCGACGTCAGCTGACATTGCACCGGAGTTGGATTTAAATGATTATCATAGGAAAGCTTTCTCAGAGAAAAAAGAGCGGAAGCCGTTGTACTATACAGCACAAGTATCAATCCAGCTGGTTGATTCCCGTTAGTCGATTACTCGGCTCAATAGGAAAATCCCGACCAGTCAAGAACTACGGTAACCCGCCCGCACCAACCAGCAACCACATATGCTACGCCACTGTTTCATGCGCAGTGCGTAGAGTACAGTGGAGTCTTTGCTGTTCACCACAGCAGCTACATCTTTTTCTCCGGTCTCGACATCTATACTGGCGCTCTCCCGGTATTGTTGTTCTCACAGAAGGGCGCTTTGCATAATTTATGCACTTTCCTACGACAAAGTTTTGTGGTTGGTCGCGGGGAGCCAACTCTCCCTACCATCAGGCCGTTGGCTTTGTCAATTAAAGCACAGCCATCATCAGAGCCCCACGTACTGCGACATCTGCCTCTTCAGGATCCCACCCAACCAACTCCAGCACTCTCCTCATCACCCAAAAGAAAAGGGGAGAAAAAAAAAAAAGACAGACAGCGGGCGTATTTCCACAATTAGCAGACAGGACCCCGGAGCAGCCTTATCGGTGTCCCTTCGGGTAAGGTAACATAAAATAAATTTTTGAATAAAAACAAAATTAACAGGTTCTCGGTAGAAGGCGTCCTGGCGGCCACATTCCCGACTACCTGGCCAGTCCAATTGCGAACTCCAGTGACGAGCGTTTCGTAAGTTGCTAATGCCCGCGCACAAAATCCTCACGGGCCCGACCCCGATAATACAAAACCATATATCGGGCATCCCGTCGTTGAATTACCACAGAAATGTGCGTTCCAGAAACCCTTCTCCGCTATGCATCGCATCGTGTGCAGCACAAGAACTGCATCGGGGAAAGGGCGGCGAATCCCTAGCCAGGAAATCACCTATCGTCCAACTCGAAGAGAGGACTCATTTCTCGGTCACTCCCCATTGTACCTTTAGCCTAGTCTGCTAGATGGTTTTTTTTCTTTCCTTTTTCCCCGTTTGAGGCAGCAAAGAAAATACAGGGCCAGCCACCTCGGCGCTCCCAGAGCCCTTGTACTCATCGAGTGATGCATTATGAACGTTTTACTTGCGAGAGACTTAAGCCTTTGGGTCAACACACCAAAAAACAGGGTTCTGCGATGTATAACTCGACTCGAGAGCAAGTAAGCCAATACCCAGAAAACAAGCATGTGGTTTGTGCGGATTAACCCAAACATTACTTCACTAACTCTTGGAAGAGATTTTTCATGACAATTCCATATAGCTAGCATTGCCTTTCCTATAGCCTACCTAGGCAAAAGTATTTCCACTCCTCCGATAACGCGCCACGACTGTTAAAACAATTTGGCCTCCTGCACTCCCTTACGAACAATGAGTGGGTAACTATCCCAGAGCACCAGGGCCCAATCTTATAGATTGCACAAAAAATATACGGGGGGCGCCCCTCTGAAGAGTCAACAAGTCCTATTCAATCCCCCCTACGTCTCAGCCGAAAATAATACTTAAATTCTCCAACCCCCCGAGTGCACTTGTGGAATATCCACTGTTCATTAAGACTCACGCCTCATATATGGTTACTCGCAATCCCTTTGCTAAGGTCAGAAAATGCAAATACCAGGACCACATCCATACCGCCAAACTCCAAACACTATTATGGCTACTCAACGAGAGCCTCTCTATCCTGTTTAAGCTCCCTCATTCAGACAAGATCTTTAATTTATCAGCGCAAAATCAACTCATCCTTCGAGGGGTTCCCGAAGGTGGGGAGGCATGCATCCCAACAAAAGCTTCCAGGGCATACATCTTGTCAGTGCCGTACCCATTCATTCGGGCGACTTCCTCACCCTCCGAACTGAACATTTTCCAGAAACTGCTCTCCCGTCAGCCCTACTTTCTCAGTGCAAGACCCTTCAAGTGCATAGGAGAATAAGAGGGACATTCTGACCGCGGATGCAGAGTCGAAAATCCAACCTCTTACACTCAAAGACCTCATAAAGCTCTCACCGAACAAACCCCTCAAGTGCTCAATCCCGTAATATCTGCCCATCCGGGGATACCGCATGGGCGAGACTCATACCTCGGGGCGCCCTAAGCCCTTCTTTGCAGTCTGGTCCTATCTCCCCCAATTTCACCGCCGGTACTCGGCTGATGCACATGCCCCGAATACCGCAAACCCATTCCAGGGAACCATACCTCGCCAACCGTGCCTTGTTGGCTAGTTGCCAAGTCGGAGCGCCATCTCAGCTCTGCATCTCTAGTAAAATTGCCGCAGCCTCCAAATAGCTCTCGAGGCCCACCAGTGCGAGGACATCGATTCAAGGCCCAGGCCCTTACATGACTATTGTAAGGTTAGTGCCTGAGTTAGCGATATAAATTCAAGGATCCCGTGGGTAAAGTGCCAAAAAAACATAATGCTCCCGCCCACTCCAAAGCCGTGAGACCAGTTGAATGTAAAGTAAAGAAAGCGCTCAGATGCGTGTGACCTTGGATAGTAACGGCCAGCTCCAGCATGCTCCATACCCGAGCGATCCTAGACCGCGTGCAATGCCCTAAGGTGATAGCGTTATATCCGGCAGGTCAGGTGGGAGTCGCTTTGAGTAAAGGTCTGACAAGGCAAGCTACACGCATTGCACATGGAAATTGTGCGGCACGAACTCCCCAATTCACCAACCCATCGCCGTCGAATCCAAAAAGTTTCCCAAGTTAGCCTCTCCGTACAAGAGCAGAGGGAACACCCACTCGTCCAATGTTTGAAGGAAGATGCTGACCTGTGGATCCTCTCCATGCCCTCTACAATCCATGTCCCTATCGTATCATACTTTCCCCATTGGCCCTTAGATGTTGATAGCATGACATAATCCCACAGAAGGAATAACAATAACACCCACACCTACCCACCCGTGGAAACAAAAACGAGAAATCTGTGATGTATGGATGCAAGTACGAAGTGCCGGAAGGGGAATTGATTCGGCAGAATAATAATAATAATAATAATAATAATAGTTTGCGAGCAGAGTATACCCGGGAAAGAAAGAAAGCGAACATTTTCATATGTAAAAAACGGGCAACAAAAACTACAAGAAATCACCGGGTGTCTAACGGAAGTACTACAGTGTAGTGATCAACAAATCTTAATTGAGGACGACAAAAAAAAAAAAAGACAAGTTTAATTATGATTGACAATATCTATATACATAATTCCACTAAGGCCACATGATGACCAAAATTTTACATGTTGATCTCCTCTTAAAGGAGCAAAGGGTAAAGCTTCAAGAATGCTAATTTGATGCTCTAATATTTTCAAACATAAAATAAAGAGCTAAAGGTATGATAATATATTAATAAATCAAAATTGAAGCAACATTGTTATCATGGTGGTGGATAGTCCTTCCCTATTTCAATTGTTATCAACAGTTCCTTCTCTTTTATATATCTACCTTCTACCTGTTCTTGAATTTCATGCATAAACAAATCCAAATACAGGCTTAAATCTGAAACTAAATTCTGTTCTCTGTGCAGCATTTCTCCATGTTTATTGGCCTTTCTTGTTATTGATTTGTTTCTGATTTTAAAGTTTTGATAACTTTTCTACTAGGTGTTCACTGAAGATAAAAAACATTTAAAAGCAAATTAAAATTCATAGGTGTACATGATAAATAGAAATCTCTCCTATACCACATCTAAAAATACAACATAATCCCCATAGTGTACCAATAAAAGCCCAGTTATTCTCCTTTCTTCAAAACAGAAATCTTTAAATCCTGAGATAAAGTGTATAGCTGTTTAAAGTATATGCTAAATGCCTTACTTTATTGCATTATAAAAAGCTTGCATCCAAATTCTGTAGCATAGTAAAGGGCTATTTAAAGTACCAGTTGGTCAATAATATTATCAAATACATAGCCATATACTTTTACTGCTCTAATAATATCTATTTATTTTTAGTATGATAAGTAAGAGGGAGAAAGAGTAGTAGGGTAAATCCTATTTCTTTACATACCTGGCTTGACATTTCTGAGGGAGGGCTATATAAAGGGGTCCATCACCCCTTTCTCCTTCTCTTCTTTCCTCATAAACTTCTTTCACCCTTTCTTCTCTCATATATAATACTATACATCATACATAACACCACACACAGCACCCCATCCGCACCATATAATACTACAACTGACATTATAAACAACAAGGTACTGGAGGGATGGAAATATAGGTGGGTTTGTGGGAGGGCATATATACTAACAGGAGAGATGGAAATACAGGTGAGTTGGTGGGAGGGAATATACTAACAGGTGGGATAGATCTATAAGTAGGTTGGTAGGAGGGCAAATTCTAGCATAGTAGATAGGAGAAAGCCACCTGTTTTCATCCATCACCTTTTTGGTAATCTGAGATGATTGAAGGGTAACATAAATCTCAAAAGAGAAGCCATAGTACCGTAAATCTATGTTGTTTCTACAACATAGATTTACTTTACAAAGGCTACATTCATCTTGGCTGTTTATTTTCAGGAAATAGGAAGTAGTATAGGTCTAATAACAGAAGTCATGTTCTAATATAATATTATTTACTTTACTCACTCGTTCATCATTGAAAATACACATACAATGTGAAGGCGTCCAGCAGGTTCACTTCCGGTCCCAACGTAATTTCCGCAGGTTTTACTCACATCATACTTCCATGAAAGGACACATTCCAAGCGATCAGCTATAAATTTACCACAGTATTATTCCCAGAAATGCCAAACATCGAAGGGGCCTTCCTTGGCGTCCGACAAAAATCTTACAAGAACTTCTGGAATAAAAAATAAAAATACCCACACGAGCGGCCGGTTCTTCAACTCATGTTGTTATCCACCGAAGTGCGAAATCCCGGATAAGATGAGCAAAAAAAAGGTCAAGTAAGTAAATAAAGGAGTGTGAAGAGAATCCCCCGTCGCACGGAATGGACGAGCGAAGAGTAAATACCTTGGGACGCCGAAGGGGTCGTTATAGCTATAGCTATCGTACCAAGATAGCGGTAGTGATACCGTCCCCCCCCAAAAAAAAAAAAAAAAAAAAAGTAACGATACGATAATAGCGGAAGAAGAAAAAAACGCTTTGATTGCCATCTCACTATGTGCGCGGTTTGACTAAAACATTTGTGTACTGTTATAGGGTTTTATTTCCACATCACTTGATCGCACTGTCGCTCTGGCGTGCGTATTATGACTATGATATGAAAGGGGGGACGTTGTTAGACTTTTGCCAAAGAGATTTCGTTATTATATACAACATCTGGTAAATTCTTGTTACTCGTCATCACAGGTTTTTTTTTTGTCCTACAAATTTATTAAGCGGTAGTCGTTCGTTGTCCGCACATTTCACGTTTTTTTTTTTTTGTTCTCGTTCCGGACGAAGGGGGGGGTCAATTGCGCCCTTCGAGTGACGAGCCATGAATGTGGCGAACCACAAAAAGATAATTAGTGGAACCTATAAAGCAAACACCCCCCCCCCCGGATGAGAGAAAAATGTAGTGGATCATCTTCCTCCCAGGGTAGTATCCTCCAAATGGGGGCGAAAAAATGCCCTTACCAAACTTAACCCTTTTCCGGGCAAAAACTGGGACTATTTCCGAATCTTTTTCTTTTGTTTTGGATTTGTGTTGAGTGGATTGATTTTTCACTTTAGCCCCTGAATAAATTTATTCCCACCAAAGATGGGAACTGGGGATTACCAAATTATACCACAGGGACTAATTTTGGTCTGAGAACCGGTAATGCGGTTTATATATATATAGTTCTCGATTTCAGCAGCAAGTATCATACTGACTCCCTTCCTCACACGATACTGGGTAAGCCCCCAATAAAGCTAGAAGACTTTTTATTCCCCCCCCGCGCTTCTCTCCCTCCCCTCTGTTGCGAAAACCTACGATCCGGCCGCCGCCATTCATGGGAGTCCCTAGCTTAGACATTCCCGGGCATAAGAATTCAAAAGTATGATAGAAAAACAGAAGATCACCGTACGACGCCACCACCGATACAAGTACTCGAGTACAGGCATGATACAGGCCTGCATCAAACCACCCTCCAAAGAAAAAAAGAAGAAAAAAAAGTCCGAGTTTGACGCCGCAAAAACGAGGGTGAGTGAGTGAGTGAAGAGCCCTAGGGTAGGAGGAAAAAAGGGGGGGGAACAGAAAAATCAACAGAAACAATCAACCCGAATTGTCAAAACCCCTTCCCCACAATGGAGGGAGAAGAAGAAAGCACCATAATCCCACCTATCGTACGATCACAGATCTAATAGAAAAGAAAAGAAAAAACCTCCCAAATTTCCGCAAAACAAAACAAAACAAAAAACAAAAGTTGCACAAACGCCCGCGAAGGGAAGGTATTATAAGGCGCCCAAACCATTCTCGCTCGATTGAGCTCCCCTGGCTTCCCGTTCGGCCCGAGGATGTGTGGTCTGGTCTGGTAAGCGGTGGTCCTCCCCGGATTCCGCGAGTCAAAAGCCGTCACCATAACTGTAGTACGATATGATAGATAAGCACCACCACAGCGCAAGGACAAAGCGCAAATAATAGGTCGCCTGCTTATATTATTACCGGTGCGGTAACTCGGTGATCGACGGCGGAGGAGGTATCATACTCGTACAGTACTCCTATCCGGCCCCCGCGAGAAGTTGCGAGATCAACTTCGAAAGGATGGGATCGGTCGGCCTCCTCTTTGGAGATATCATTGCATCTCTCCAGAACACGGTAAAGTGTGATCTTAGAGACACAAACCCAATTCCGTGATTGAAAGGGAGAGGTTTCCGAATTTTCAAAAGTTCCCGAGCGGGATCTGCACTCTTATACACCCAATATCCGACAAACTTTCCCAAATGCGCCAGGATTGAAGAGGTGAGTGGATTCACTTGGCGAGTCATCACCATAAAATTTGCCCACTTCCCCGATGAGAGACTTTCACCTCACCCCCACCCTCCTTTGTAGTTCCGAAACAGCGTGATGGAAGATACCGGTGATGAAAAAAATATCTGCAACTAGTACAGTACCGTACTGAATCACCCGTGATCACCCTGCGAAAACCGGCACTCGTAAGGCAAGAAACCCTTTTTTTTTTTTCTAATCCATCACGACAATGAAACATCTGGCTAATTCCGAGTACTTGTACAAGTACCGGTAGCGGTACTGTATATTTGTGGGTGCAAG
Source organism: Tuber melanosporum (assembly GCF_000151645.1). Classification (NCBI taxonomy): domain Eukaryota; kingdom Fungi; phylum Ascomycota; class Pezizomycetes; order Pezizales; family Tuberaceae; genus Tuber; species Tuber melanosporum. Next base: position 727,299 of record NW_003298830.1, on the reverse strand, counting down.
TGATGGATTGGGCTTTGGTAAATTCCGTTTCGTGCCATTTCAAAGGTTACTTGGACATCTTGGCGCCAAGACATGGGCGAACATGAGTTCGCCAAGATGTCTGGATAACTTTTTGATGACCGGCTAGTACCGATGGTTTGGTCACAAGCTGCGTGGTAAGTTCCGGAAGCTGGTCGGTCTGCGGGTGAGGAGGACGAGAGGGAGAGAGGGAGAGAGGGAGAGCGTTTGCGATGATGATCCGCGAACCATACGAACGGAGAAATCCCCAGAAGGAAATACGGTAGGGCAGGACAGGACAGGACGAAAGCTGTATCGCACCTAATCAGTTGGTCAGAGGACGAGTTACGGCAACGAGTACAAGTATCAATAGCGAGCATCATATAACCCTCGAACCGTATCTATATGCTGATCGAGTGTCACCACACCGCCGCATACATACGAGTACACGTACAAGTACTCGGGTGTAAGGGTATTTCGGGACCAGTAACACAAAACCCCCCTACCCCTGCCCACACGGGCAATACCCCTTTCCATTGTTGTAGGCATGCCAGAGTATCACAGCATAGTATAGTATTTATCCTATATACCAGCCCAGAAACAATCAGCAAAGGATATGCAACAAAAAGGTATTCGTGAACGAAACCTGGTTGGTATTCGACACCATGAAACCACTCGAGATGAACGTGTGAAGGGCATTACCCTTCATGATAGTGCAGGATGGAATTGGTCGAGAATAGGCAGATATCTTAATATCAGCCGACTGTAACGATCCCTCCTCAGATGGTTAGTTCTTGGCAATGGGGAACAATACTTCTCTTCTCTTATTTCTTCTTCCTTCATCTTACGATAGTGCTAGGCCTCTGCATACGTTACCGATAGTACAAGACCTTTGTCTTCTATTGGGGACACCTATCGTAAGCTTTCTCTAACTCTTCTTTGTGAAGAACTTTCCTTGGCGTAACAATAAAGTTGCAATAGAGATAAAGATCATAAAGGTGATTTATATTCGTTAAAGTAATAAGTAGGAAAAGTACTTAGAATTCAATCCAATTTTATTTAAACTCGTACCGCCAACACTGGCATACGACGAGCCCCAGGGCCAGGCCCCCAGGTTGTCGCATTCCGGATACTACTAACCACGAACTAACTAAACCTCCAACCCCGTACCTCAAACATGCCCGCACCATGCCCCAACACGAACACTAAATACAGGGCCATCAACGGTCAAGAAAATCCTCCTCAGCCTAGCCTTCCCACCAGCTAAGTTACCTGTACAAAATACAAAAATTCCACTACTGCCACCTGAATATGACCCTGCAAAAACCTCCTCCACAATAGAAACCCCCCTGAGCGCCCCCACTCAGTGATCCTGGAACACCCTGCCGACTGCCCCAGCACCCGTCCCCATTCCCAAACAAAAGAAACACTCAAAAACCCAAGCGCGTAGACTTGAGGGAAAGCTGACTTACAGGGTGCAGGCTCCCTAGCCAAGGGGGTATGAACCGTCGTAGAGAATCCAGGGTGCACCACAATGGCAGCGCAGTCCAAAAACCTCGACGGAAGCAGCCAGAATGAGAGAGTCTCCAAGCAGCCGGCACTTGACCGAACATACCCAAGTACTCAACTCATCCTCCAACTCCTCAGCCCGCTCCGCAGGCGGCGAATCCACTGCAGACTCCGTAGTAGCTGGTTTGCGGTAGTGAACCGGCGAGGGCGATGACCCTTCTGAGTCAGGAACAAGAGGCACAGATGAGGTCTGGTCTTGCTTGACCCAGCGCTTCTTGTTTTTCTTCCTCTTCCCACCTCCAGGTACAGGTCTAGTAATAGGAGTGAACGGACCACCCTCATCACCACCCACTGCCACAGGAGGAATGCCACCAGAGGCGTTACCCCGACCAGCCACAGAGGACTGAGGCACCTTCCCTCCCGAAGGGGGTAATACCACTGTAGCTGGTGTCACCACACCAGGATCCACCCCGCCCACACCAGGAGCAAGCACCTCCTCCAAACCTGACGAGTCAGGAACAGGACCACCCACACCACCATCCACAACCATAGCTGCAGGGGGGGCAGGGATAACCGCCGGTGCAACATTCTCCTGAGGGAGCTCCTCCGCTTGACCCTGAGAATTCTCAGGGTCTAGCCCACCCCCCCCAACCGAGACCACCATAGTAACCGAGGCGACCGAGGGGATAGGCAAAGAGGGAATAACCGTAGGAGCTTCAGCTGCCAAAATCGTGACCAAACCACGAACAGTATCGCGTTCAGAGGCTAGGGCAGCCGACAAGGTAGATATCTCTTTCTCAGCACGATGAAATCACTGAGAAAGGACGGAGATGTGATACCGAAGGCGAGAGACTTCAGCCTCCAGGGCGAAGTTCTTCTCGACGGCACGAGACAGAACCACCGACGAACGTAAAGCGGACGTGGTGGAAGGGACAGATGCTCGCTTAGCCATGGCGACCATGAGGAGGTGACGTAAACGAATAAACATAAAAATAGGTAAAAGGAAGAAAGAACTTCCAGTAATGCTAGGGGAGGGATTAACAACGATGTCCCTAAAAGGTGATCAAAGTTAAAGACTTGAAGCCTATCGTGAGATAGAAATCAAGGGCTCTGATTGGACCGACACCGAATCTTCACTACTGACACGGAGTGAAAAAAGGAGGAAAAGTACTTAGAAGTCAATCTAATTTTATTTAAACTCGTACCACCAACACTGGCATACGATGAGCTCCCACCGGTACAGGGATACCACTAACCAGTATACCACTAATCCTAAGCTAACTAAGTCTACGGCCCCACACCTGCTATCCTCAAGTCATGCCCGCACGAGAACTAATTACAAGACCATCAAACAACCCAGCGCCCTCTCCGGTCCAAGTCCATAGCCCCTCTGGTATGAAGCCAACCAGCACCAAGCGTAGCCGAAGCCGAGCAAGAGACCGACCCAACCAGATTCCTTGTCCAACAAATATAAAATCACTACCGCCCAGTCTGAACACCATCCTGCAAAACCTCTACCACAGTAGAAAACCAACAAAAACCACCAAACAAATACAAACTACAGGGGACACAATGGCAGAGAGGAGGTGACCAACATGTCTACCTCTCACATCCGCATGCCCGGCCGTTGACCCTATGAACCCACTTTGCCAAGTGCCTCCGGAGAGCATAGTGGTGAGGAGGACCTGTACCTGCTGCCTGTCCCCCAAAACAAACAAAATCCATAAACAAAAGAAATACATAGAGGTGGTGACAGACCTAAAACGGCCAGTGGAGCCTATCTCCCACCCGTGGTGCCTTGCCTCTGCCAGCCATGCCTATTGCCAAACCAAAGAAACCAAACAAACCCCACAAAACCCAGCACGCAAGACCCAAACAAGTCCAACTAGGTGGTCGCAACCCACTATCCGCACAGGTGGCCATCAACCATCCGGGTCATCGAGGAGCTTTACAGCACTCAGCAGCTTCACCCAACAGCCCTATTAGGCTGGAAACACTTAATTAGACATCACCCAACCTGACGCATGCCCGACCGGTACTCACAGGTGCCTCTCCCCCCCCAATCAACCCCCCCCAAGTCCCACACACCAGGCGCCACAGAGCCCATCCAGCCCCTCCAGCCCCTCAGACAGATCAGCCATCTAACAGCTATAGGACAGCTATACCTAACCCCATTAGGCAGCCACTGGTCTTGGCCACACCAACAGAGCCACAACCTCCGACTCCATATAGACGAGGGGGGCCCACCAGCCACAGCTGGGAGCCACAAAGGAGGTGGCACCAACACCCGAAGGCATCAGCACCTGCCACACCATCCAACTGAGCCAAACTGAAGTTCAACCGAGCCGGGAAAGAGTAAGCAGAGCCAGCCGAAGCCAGCCCCACAGGTCCGGCAACAGGCACGGACCGAACAACGGGCAAGAGGCATTCCCAACTAACACGACAAGAAGGGGGAGAGCGAACCAACAGAAGCAGACAAACGGAAGGTAGGCCCCACTTGCAATGGGTGAAGCCGCCAGCCACAGACCACAACCGAACCACCCAGATGCACAGACAACACAAGTGTCTGGCAGCCAATCGACCCACACCACTCCAGGTAGCAAGAAAACTACACCAGGGGGTAAGGGTTTTCAGGGTCAAAGCCATCCCCACCGAGGCGAGGAGGAGACACCTGACTGAACTACCGTAAATGCCACAAGGACAAAACTCCAAGGGAATGGTGATAAACAACATTGTAGAATTCCGACCATAGAAACGAAAACGTAACGAAGAGGGGCTGGGCGGGTACTGCCCTGCCACCTGAGGAATGATGCGGTCGGTATGACGAGTTGATACTTGGGAAGGTCATCAGTCTAACCCAAGGGCGTTTTGTATCGCGAGAACTAAGGACTCCATTAAAACCCAACAAAGAACATGAGCTGGCCCAAAGAACGACACGGGTGATCCCCCCAAACACAATGTTCAATCCCCCCAATCGAACGCGAAACCTCCGAGTAGACGATAGACAGGAAGCGGTAGACATTTTACCGAAAGGAGCTTGTATGCGACCGTGATGAAGTGCTCAAAGTGCTAGCATCGTGAGATAACCAACCCAACGAAGCGAGACGCAAACAAGTTATCCGCCACGCAACACCTAACAGACCACAACACCAAAGACCCCAGGAACTACTGAGCGAACTCAGATATCTCCCCCAGAATCCAAGGCATCAAGGCCCATCATGATGGCGAAAGAAACGCTCGGGGCGAAGCTACGGCAAGGACGAGGAAAAGTACTTAGAACAAAGCGTGAAGAACCTATCCTCCTCGGCCGCATTGGCCTCCTTATATAATATTCTTCCCACCTGTAGTCATGTGACCTGAAGTAGTCACATGTGCGAAACCAAATCATAACAAACTAGTCATGTGACCATAGTGGTCACATGCTCAAAACCCATGACCTCATAGCGAGGTCATGTGCAAAAACTCATAAACCAATTATAACGCAATAAACAAGTCATATGACTTGAATGAGTCATATGCGTGAAACCCATGACCTCATAACGAGGTCATGTGTAAAACATAAATCATATTCGCAAGGCTTACCTGCAAGGCACACTCGCAAGGCATACTTGCCATGTACACGTCCCATGACTCATATTTGAGCCATGTGCGAAAGCATTACAAATCCCACACATAACAAATCATATGACTCGAATGAGTCATATGTGTGAAACAATAACATACCTGTAACTCATAATCATATGTCACGTGAAAACCTTTTCCTTGCCAAGCCACATTCGTGACACCAACGCACTTGTAAAAAGATAAGTATTTTTATTCTAAAATGGAGGTAGAAGTGATCTAACATACTACAAATAGATTTACAAGCTTGCAAAAGAAAATAGCACACCCTCTAATACCCACCGCTCTAGTTGTCCACCAATATTTGATGAGATTGAAAGGCATTGTCTGGAAGCCTTCATAACATGTGACACAAGAATACGACGGCTAAGTTGGGATGAGATTGGTCTAGAAATGGGCTACTCATGCTGTCCACAGACTATAAAAACAGTAATGGAGTCCATAGGCTATCATCATCACGTGCCTAGAAGGAAATTCGCTATTTGACTTGCAAATAGACCTATTCATGTTACCTGGTATCACGAGCATTTAGACTGGGAATAGGAGGATTGGCTTCGCATTTTGTAGACAAATGAGTCCATCTTTTCAACTGCTGGCTTCAGGAATAGACCCTGGGCGATGCGGAAGCCGGAGGAGGAGTTTCATAAAGATTGTATCGACGAAACATTTGAGTCCGGACGTGCAACACAAATGGTCTGGGGAGGCTTTTGTGGTACCATAAGATGTAAATTAGTCTTTATTCCTCCTAAAGCCAACGTTGATTCCACCCTTTATGTTCTGAATATGATATATCCTTACCTAATACCCTTCTGGCATAATTACTGTAAAAGCTACAGATAGATAATGGTAGTGAAGGATGGAGCGCCAGGTCATAAGGGTTTTACTAAGCAGTATTGAGATTGGAATAGGATTGAGACTATGAAGTGACCAGCGCAGTCACCTGATCTCAATTTAATTGAGGCCTTATGGCTTGATATGGAGAATGAGCTAGGAGAAACCTGGGGCCAAATTGGCGATCTTCAAACATTGGAAATAGCACTCAATGCAGTTTGGAATGCAATTTTCAATAATAGGCTTGAAAGTCTTATCAGAAGTATGCCTGAATGTTTACAAGCTGTAATAGATGCTGAAGAAGGGCCCACAAGATATTGATTCATGTAGATTAGTTCTTATAAAGGGTGGGGTTTTTTTTTATATTATACGATAATAGAGGTATTTATTAGATATCACTCACAGTATATCCCTTTCCGGAAGTGGCACTCACTTTTTGCCAATATCAAAACATTCTCATCTGCTATTACTCAAACTTCCTAATCTGGCTTGGTCGCTATAGAAATGCTACATGTTCTTTTGCAAGTGGTCCCGATTTTTTTCAACCCCCTAGTACAGCCTGAGAACAGGAACATTGTCAGTGCAGAGGAAGACTGCTGCTTGTTATACTTGGACACCATTTGTGTATAATAACTTATATCTTCTCAGACTCCCCCTTAACCTTTCTTGAAGGGGGAGGTACAAGTCTCAGGCAAGAAGTATTCGGAAACAGGAGGTCTCTGTCATGGGTTGCAGGGAGGGTGGAAGATGTGTGAAGGTCTGTGTACTTAGACTAAAAAGATAGTTAGCCCCTAATTAAAGATCATGAAATACCTTTTCAAAAAAACATCGGGTGCAATTATTGTATCAAAATACTGTATCTTTTAAAGAGTTTTGTTCATAAGTGAAGTGCCAATTATACCAAATCATAATATCAGCTAATTTATCTATAGACAATACAGCAAGTTAAAATCCAGAAAACCTCATACAAGCAGAGGTGTATAGTGCAGGCTTTACAATTTGAAGCAGGCTGGACATATCAGCGGATTTCTGATAACCAAGGGTTAGTAATTAGTACCATATCAGATATCTGTCATGCACTGGCAACACCAAAAAAGTGAAAGTGTCGACCCTTCTCTATTACTCCTACTACCTGCCGAGTCCTTGTTGCTGCTGCAATAAGTGATGCCGGGAATCATCAGATGCCATTAACGGATATTGTAAATTTCTACGGAGTCCAGGCCTCGGAGAAAACACTTCGAAAAGTTTTTGCCCTCAAGGACTACCACCGCCGCAAGGCTCAGAAAAAGCCTTTTCCAAAGCCAGACCAGAAGGCTAAGGCTAAGGCTAAGGATGCTTGAATTCGCTCTCACCCATCGAGGCTAGTGCCAAGAGGATTGACAACAGGTTATCTAGACTGATGAATGCTACGTGTAGCTGTTAGGCACACGTGATACAGTCTGGATAACCCGTTATGCTGGGGAGGAGTATGAGAATGCATGCCTCTCCCCTCAGTTCAAGAAGCGAGATGCTATCATAATCTGGGGGGGGATATAGGGCCAAGCAAAGGTACCTCTTGTTCTTTGGGAGCGAGAGGATTGGGGTACAATAACTGCAAGTGCGTATTGTACCTATGTTTTAACTCTGGCTCTCTTTCCATTCTGGTATTAGGAGAGTACCCGGGCTCAACAAAGACTTTGGGTAGTGGAGGATGGTACCTCTGTCCACAATGCATGATATACTCCAGCAAGGCAGCAGGAGTATGGTATGCCAATGTTCAATTGGCCCCTATGCTCTCCTGACCTGAATCCAATTGAGAATGTTTGGAATCTTTTAAAAGGCATGCTTGATGTCCAGTGGCCTCACATTTAGGGAAAAGCTGCCATGGCAGCTACAGTTCAGTAAGAATGGGATCGGATATCTCTATCCGATGTGGTTTCATTTATTGATTTCATGCCCAAATGGATTGAGGCCATTATAGCGGCTAATGGAGGACATACTCGCTAGTAGACTAGACCAATCATTTTTTAATTTTCTCTAGTTTTTCATTTTTAATATTTACAATTGTTTATTTATATTTATTATATCTATCTCAATGTACTCTATATACAAATATTCAATAGTTCATAATCGTTTATAAGTTTTTAGAAAGCTATTTAACAATCTTTGATCAGGGGCTAACTGTTAGGAATACCGAGATCCGATACCTAGGAACCACCCTAGGTAGGGTAACCTCTCCCGAAATCGAAATCTCAGGTCTCCAACACCCCCCTCCGGCCCCCTTACAGGGCCCGCGCGTCATCATACATATCGATCTAAGTTGCATCCTGTGAGTATTATACCACGGAATCGAAGGTGTTAAAATAACACCGTATACGTCGCCGCCGTCCGTCCGACCGGATCCTGTTCGCAGGATATATAAGAGGGGACCTTCGGCTAGGTCTGGGAAGTATACCGGAGTGAATCCGTCAACTACCCAGAAGGTTACTAGGCTTCAAGAACGAGATACCTTCGGTATAGGCCGTAAGTAACGGGACGTTTTCGCGCAAAGAGATGATGATGAATAGTAAAGGATCTTAACGAAAGACCAATACATTCACATCTACCCTACGATAACCAGAAGAGTCTGGAACTCCTGAGAATACTACCATCGAACCCAATGAAGTTCGAGGAGTGTTACAACTAGGTTCCAGTACATACTGCAACCGAAGGGGTGACTCCCAAACTGGTAACAGTAACCAGAATCCTATTACCCACGGCAACCAAGGGTTACCGACCGAGGGATTATCTACCAATCCTATGGAAAGGCTTCCTGCAGGCAAGTAGGAAGTCCTCCGGAAAAGATCTACCGGTTGAGTATGGAGTTATGAAGAGTTGAAGTTAGATGACCTAGAAAGTCGGTAATAACAACTATCTTCGCAGATGCAACCCGCAGACGAAACTGATCATTTCATCGACAAGGGAGACGATTGGAGCCAACACAGTTCGACTTGAGAATTGGACCATTTGTCTAAAAAGACTCTCACCATCGGATAATTACTATTGGAAACAGCATGACTTCCAAATAGTCATATTATAATTATCAAAGAGGGTGTGATGATTTTCAGGGTCTCCAGGTGTTCGCACCTTGGAAGAAAACCCGACGTTGCGAGTTATATTGGAAAAAGGTACATGGTTGTATGATAGTTAGATGTAGTCCCCGAACACTCAGACGCGGAATATAAATATCGAAGTGCCTCCCAAGCTTTAGACATCATCAAGCAACGGAGAAGAGACCTTAACAATATAATATTGTTCTTACGATTTTACTTTACTTTACCCTACTTTACTTCGCTCTTAGTAGTCATAAACGAAACGAGTGAAGTCCGAGCCTTCCTAGACAATCTCCGTCTATAAAAACGAATCTCGATCGGCCTAGATAACCCTGAAGTCTATCAGGTTGTCTCCACCTAACACTAACTGCCATTTTAGTCTAAGTACCCCAACATTCAGGCATCTTCTGCCCTCCCTTCAGCTTATGACAGGGGCCCCCTGTTTCCGAATACTTCTTGCCTGGGACGTGTACCAGCACAGTCACCCGTATAATACCGATACGAGTACTCGGGTACGAACCTGGATTACCCACCCGACAGCCAACCAGGGATCCCGGAGGCAAAAGGAAAATTGCTCAAACAAGCAAAAGAAGCTTTGACGCACCTCGAATACATACCCTGGCTGGGGCTATCCGGTAACCGGTATTAATTGTCATCATTGCGGAAAATGCTCGTCAGCCGAGAATGCCCGGTTGTGTTGTTGTCATGGGCACTCACTCGGTGGATTGATAGGCGCGCACAAGGGCAGACGGAAAACCGTATGATAACATATGATAGCGGTAGAATTCACAAACAAATCCATTTTTCTTCATAATTGCCCACTTTTCGACCCTTTCGCAGAAAACCTTTTAAAAGAAACTTTCAGTTTCTACCAGTAAACCATTCTCGACAATCATCATTGCTACCGGTATATCGCTAGTCGGAACAAGACCATTATTAACCTTCCCCTCCCCCCCGCACATCAACGAACAACACACGTCTTCAGCCAGTCACAGTAGGACACGAGTAATAAATAACAGTAGACCGCAAGTAGAATTCCGAGAAACCCGACTCGCCATCACCAAAACTCCCCGAAAACAGTAATAACAACAATAATAAAAATACCCGTGCAAGAGCCACCCCCCCCCCTCCCCACCCATTTACTCGAGTAAGTGAACCGTTGGGTACTGTACTGTACAGTACAGTACGGTAACCGGTGTCATACAAATACAGTACCGCTAGGTTCGGTACCCGGTAATAAGGCAACAAGGCAAAAAAGGCAACTTGTATACAAGTACGAGTACTGTACTCTCGTACTGTGCAATTATCCTGTTTGGAAATACTGTATGCCGGGAGGGGGGTACGGTATTCACTTTGTATGATGCCCAGGCAGAGTTACCAGTACGAGTATGTACAGTACTCGTACTACAGCGGGGGGGATGCAATTTAAAAGGGCCGCTCAGTCTCATTTTCATTTTTTTTTTTTGTCCGGGATTGATGAAAAGCATTTCCTTCCGCACTACAGTAAGGACTGAGCAGAAACAAAAATTATGATATCGTACCTATATTCCCCGTCTCCAGAATCGAGTGATCCCCGATGTGTCAGTCGAACGTCGTGATGCTTCCAGTTGCGCCGATAAATTAGTAGCAAATCAAACCTGACGCACGGACGTTGCATGGACGATGGGACATAAACAGTACTCGAGTAAAGGGTAGAGAGGTTTATCAAAGCTTCTTCTTGTTCTTCTAGCTCGGCCAATCCGAAGCAATTCCCATGCCGGGCTCATGCTTTACGAGAGAGAGTATCTGTGCCGGTACCGGTAGTAAGGGTCAGCTTTTCCAATCAATCCAAGTCCCCCGCACACACTGTATGATTCAAGTATCCTACCCCTTACAGTGAGTGGCTGGACCGGTACTCGAGTAAGCCGCGCGCCATTTTTCCCCGCGCGTTTATTCGTAAGCGCCTGATCAGACCACCCGTACGAGTACTGTGCTCGTATGGTGCACAGGCAAGCCTTCCATTTAGACCTTTTTTTTTTGTGATCAAAATAGCACTTTTCTTCAGTTGTGAAAGAGAAGAAAGTCGATCATTTGCCCGGAGAGGAAGGAAAAAAAAAAAACAGGCATCACAGTAAAGACTCGCAAAAAAGCCAAGATCAACAAGTTTCCACTCGGTCGTCATCCCAGTTCCCGGACGATGTGGTTGGTTCAAAATCTGGAATGGCCCGCAGATGCAACAAATACTGTACCGTACAGTACCGGTAAGTTTCAACTACCGGTTAGCCGATTTTTCTTTTTCTTCTTCCGATCATCAGATCTTTCGGGGGGGGTGTGAGGATTCTGGAAGGAGGGAAAAAAAAAAAAAAAAAAAGGCAGTGAATTCTTGGGTGGGTGGGTGATCGATAGAGAATGACTTTTATTGGGTTGATGGCAGGCAGGCGTAACTTGAGTGAGAAACGGGGGGGACATATCATGGAGTTACCGTAACCGGTCCAGAGTTAATGTAAGAAACACCAATAAACTTATCATCTTAAGACAACAGCTTATGAGAAGGAAAAAGGAAGGAAAAAGGAAAAGAAAAAAAACCTGCGAGTTTGTCATATGATTTGACCCGTGGCGTTCCGAGAAACCTGCCTGCCTGCCTGCCTGCCTGCATCTTCGAGCTGCTGATATGGCGATGGATGTGCGGTAAATTTGGCGAAATGCCTATCATAATTTTGTTTTTGACCGGTGTGCTGGATAAGTCAGGGCAACTATCTGAGTCTAGGATTTATTTATTTATTCATTTAAAGTTCTTAAAGACAGACATGTTAGGTATGAACACTCGAAGAAAATGTGCCTTGTGTGAAAGAAGGGATGGCTAACAGCTGGCGCCCAAATGGGTGATAAATCACGCTCTCAAGAAACTTCTCGGAAGGATGAATGAATACCTACCTGCCTGCACAGAGCGTTTTCCTAAATATATATATATATATATATATTTAGGACACATACAAGTACCGGTAGGCTACTTGTATCCACATCAAATTTAGCAATGTTTCCTTTTCTTTCTTAGGGTTCCAAGCGAGCGATCCGGAAAGCTCATCGTTTATCACTTTATTGGAGGGGTGGGGAATACAAACGTGAAAAGGAAAAGGCAGAAAACTTTGATCGTGACACGCCCTCAACGCAGCAGTGGAGATCAAAGAGTCGCCATGATTGAAAGAAAAGATTGTACCCCGTTTCTGATCATCATGTCAGGGGGGTTCTGATTCCACCCGTCGAGTTTTCGATCTCCAAGTTCTCAATCTTTCCGTGCGCCAGGGTTCGCTACGTGCACCATGATATTTACCAGAGCTGTGAGCAAGAAAGACAGGCAGACAGGCAGACAGGCGAGCAGTTACTGTATAATAATATTATTATGATGGTTCCAGGACCTCCGCCTTGCATCGAGGGGATGCACTTGCTTGTCCCCCTGAAACTGGGATTCGCACAGGTTTAAAAAATAAAATAAAACTGCCCCGGGTGTCCGAGCACCCCATACAGTACCGTATTGAATAGATTCGCGACCCCCCCCCTGTTTCCGGATACTTACCGTTACCGGTAATATTGCCAGAGGCAAAAGTGATCGATTGGTCAAGTATGGACGGGGAAAGGCAGAGATGAAGGCCTTCTTTTTCCTTTCCTTTTCCTGTATGATAACTCTTTGTAGGAGTCCAGGCGTCCACGAGTGGGCATGGACTTCGCGAAGCAAATTCTTCTGGAATACGGTATTGGGCCTCTCCCTCGCAGGCGATTCGAAGGCGGTGCAACTCTGACAGCGACCAAATCAGTGAATCACGTCTGGCCTTGGAACCGTAACCAGACTGTCATAGGCTATACAAGTTCAGTACTAGTACTCATACATGGGACCCGCGGTAAATCTCGATACGATCCCCATCGTCACACCAAGACGGTGAACGGATCAAGTATCGGTTTTTCTTACAGTAATCGCACGGCTAGGGCTTCCAGATTTTGCGCCTTCCAAGGTGCAGTATCTCGGAGTGCTTTTCGATACCGTACCCACTCGGCCCAATAAAATACTCCTAACCTCCGGGTCTAGAAGAAAATCCATTTCCCTTTCATCCCGCCTCCTAAAGCTCGCAATGGGTGAATGAATCAGGAGTCGCAGAGAGAGGGAAAGAAAAAAAGAAAAAGAAAAAGAAAAAAGAGGCGGGCGATTTTTGTGCCTCTTTCGTGGGAAGTGATTAGTCCAAGTTACAAGTACTCGTACTGGTAAAATGTGGTACGGCAAGCCGCTGGGTTCTGAAGAGGTTAGCTCGACCATGAAGAGTGCGAGGCTTGAGCACTGAGATCTTCCTCAGTGGCGGCAGGCGGGCAGGGGTGGACGAAAAGATTGCGCGCTCTTTGCTCGTAGCAGGCCGGTATCATACTGTACCCGGAAACGAAAAGGTTGGGGGCGTTTTGAAACGTGGGTGCTCAGATAACTCGCTCGCCATATACTTTGCGAATCCCCCCCCCTCCACCCGTTTTCGGGTGCTGTACTCGTACCGACTTCTTGCTTGGAGCGAGTGATGTGGTGAGCGAGAAGTATTCGGAAACTGGGATCCACAAAACATATGTGATAAACTCGTGCGTCCCAGTACTGTACTGTACCTAAGAGCCCCATACAAGTTCCAAAAGTACTCGAGTACCGGTACAGCACAAGTACAGTACCGTACAAGTAAGAGGATCTGGAAATGTGGAGATTAGACTTGGCACTCTTCAGCAAAAACTGCCCCCATTTAGACTTGTGTTAGGCTGGTAGTCCCACTTTTCTGAATCTTTTTAGAACGAGCGAGTATAAGTACTTGTAGACGCTAGATGGGGGGTCCTGTAAACTGCGCTAAAAGCGTCTGCCGTTGTACTAGTACTTTACATTCCTACGATTGGAGAAAGAGAGAGAGAGGGTACAGTTCTTTGGTGGGTGAATTGGTATTTAAACCTCCTCCACAAGACTCCACAAATTTGTTTTACTGTTCGGGATGTTTGTTGCACCAGACAGCACAAATTTGCTATCACACTTCCAGGGGGGTGTTGAGCAAATCTAGGATTGGAAAAACGCCAGTGCGGGGCTCTGGGTCGGTCCGCATCACATACAAGTACTCGAGTACCGGTACCCGAATAGCTACACCAAGATGCAAAGTAACTTCCACTCTACTTGTACGAGTAGAAGCCCACAAGATAAAATCTTACCGTATCCGCGCCCTCGCTTGTTGTCGCACCCGTCACGGTCCGGGATGTGATACATTTCTTGAATGTCTGAAACCCAATACTCCTTCCTTCTGGAGCCGGATGGGTACTCGAATACTTGTGGAAAACAGGGAGAACGAAACTCATTACTCGAGTAGTGTGCTGGTACCGTACCAGCTCCACGTCGTATTTCGAAGTGCTTGAAGCTTGGATCAGTATCAGGAGAAGGGCGGTATCATAAGCGAGTTCTCATTACGAGTAGTGGACACCAGGAGATGTAGGGGTCACAACCTTGAACCTTGAAACCTCGATTTGAGCCCCAGCGTTGGGGTGTTGAGCCGCCCATGTTGGTGGATGGATGGGTGGATGGGTGGATCACTGGGCAAGCTGAGGGTCGGCGAGCAGCAGGGGGCAAGCGGCCGATTCACCGCAAAATCCAGACAGCCATAGATGACTATTAAAGCGTCTGCTCCCGCACAACCGGGTCGCTGGGTCCCATGCATTAACACAAAGCACTCAACATCCAAAACCAAAATCGCGGACAAACCGAAATTGTTTCCCATCCCTCGATGATTCATCCGACGGCAGCCCACAGCAGCAGTTTTTTAGTGGGAATTTATGAGCGCCGGTATCCCTCCACCTTCTAAAAGTCCTTTGGGCCCTGTATATGAAACACCTCTAGACGCACCTATCAGCAACCACCACGAATCCAGATCCGGACCCGAGATACCCGCGAATGCTGAAACGATAGTCGATCCTCAAAGCGGCACGGCGAGCGTGTTCCAGAACAACATTGAGCTACAAACGGAGTTGGAGCGGATTCAGGAGGGCCGAGTACTCGGGGTGCAGCTCTCTGACTTTCGCCGCTCGGGAGAGGAGGACGATTTCGATTCAAAGGATATTGATATTAAGGGGTTATTAAGTAACCTTCGAAGCATGCGGGCCAACAGCCAAACTCAGTATCGAGCGCTTCGGAGGCGAAAAGGAGAAATTGACGGTGTTTCGCGCGGGCCCACGACTGCTGAAAGCGAGAGTTCGAGGGAAAATAGAATACCTGTTCTTGGATCGTCGCGTGTCGCAAAGCCCCCGGTACGCAGGAAACCACATCAAGAGCTGAGGTGTCCCTCTAAAAGAAAAGGCGGCCGAGGGTCAAAAAACAACGAGGATTCTTCCAGTGCGGCAGACACCCCCAGAAGACCAGAATTTACCCCTCCAGGGGGCACTTCAACTTTCGACTCATGATTCTCCTTTACGAATTTTCCTCTCTCTCTCTCTTTCTTTTTCTTCACAATTAGATTCATTGTAGATAGGAAACTTTCGACAGCACTGTATAACACGACCGGCTCCCGTTTGCTTTTTCCTATGTTTGTTTCCCTCCATTAGCGGTGTTAAATGTTACATGACAGGGCATACTGTAAGGTGTATTATTCTTCACATTTTTTTCTTCTTCTTTCCCTCTTCATTTCGCTTTATACCCCCAAAACCACCCTCTCTTCTCCATAGTAGTAGGTGAATATAAAACTATTGGTGTGGGTGCAGTTCTGTGATAACCTATCTTGCGAAATCTGCCATCAAAGGGTTTCCATCGGGTGATCTCCAATCTGTCTCTAATCCTGATTTTATCAGGACGACGCTTATGTTCCCCCATTAGATTCTGTCGTTCGGTGTATATCGATTTTGTGAAAGTTCAGTAAGCACCCCAGCACGGTAGGAAGCGAAGGATACCCGTATAATTAATACCTACCTGTTCAAAATAGATAAAAGGACAAATCCCACACGACAAACACAGAACATCGCAGCGCTCCTTCGTGGAGCAATAACAACAGGGCTCACCCTCCGCGGCCCCAGGAATGGTCAAAAAACGGTAAGCGAGCGGAATCTACGAAACAACAATTCCCCTCACAATTACCTGGGATATTCCAGATTCTCACCTTTCCGCCCATAAAGTCGGCGTCGGGTATCTTGGAGAGTACCGCCCCCAACATACGAGTAATTCCGTTCATGAATTCCGGGGTCGGTTTTTTGTTTCTCGATTACTACCGGTAGTAGCAAGCGAGCAATAGAATAATAATAATACAATTACCGTATGGTTAGCGGTATTGTATTAATTACAAGACTAAGGCTCAAAGCACCGGTACCGGGATGATAAGTGCACTTGGGCGGCCTAAGGCAGTAAAACCAGCGACCGGGCACGCTGAGTCCGGATTGCCAGTGGTTGTGCATCAGAATAATGCCATCGAATTAACCCAAGTCCAGATCAGTCAGAAGCTAGCACTAGCAACTATTAATTGCCAACAAATCAGCATACAGTACCGGTACTCTACCCAAATGTATGATACCCAAAACAAGAATAACGTGCCCGGCCGCAAATCCTACGGTACTTGCAAAGCTTTTGGCCGTCATAGGATGGAGGGGGGTGGGTTCTGCAGGAGGTCTATACCATGGGTGGTGAAACCTGCATCTTCCGGACTTCCCTTTTTTTCTTGCCCAAGCACTGCGATCTTATCCAACTTCAGAACCGTATACGAGTGATATATCATGACGCTGCAATGTATGTGAAACAAGTCTTTATGGTGAACTACCGATAATATGATAAATACGGTAGACTCTTGAAGAGTTTTATAAGCTAACTCCATCCAACGGTTGCGTGAAACAAGGCTTGTTCCTTCGCTGCATATGCCACCAATATTTTCCCCAACCCCGTACTTGTGCAATACTGGTACGGCACTGTAACTCGTCACCCAGCAAGGCCTCATCCCAGAACTTGAGCATCGTCGTCTGACCACATAAGCGTTGACTCGTTATAATGTTTCGCCTGTCTAGGAGTTTTGCGTGTATTATAAAATTGCCTTTCTGCCGCCCGCCTTCCACCGCGGTATCGCTTTTTGCGGGCTGTGGGGTGAGGGGCCCGCTCCAAGCAAGCAAGAGTGGGAAGAAAACGTCAGGTTGGGTCGCGGGCATAGGGCAGCGACCTTATCAAGTGGCCCGGAAAGCAATTAAAAACACTGTACACAACAGGGCTAGCGTAGGCTCCTCGGGACCTCGACGGAGTTGGAAGTTGTTTGCTCCTCTGGTATGATAGCTGATCTGAAATCTTCAGCCTAATAACGCCCAACTCCTGAAAATGTGGAGATCCAGCGAAAAAGCTTTCTTTTGTGATATCTTTTTATTCTCTCTTCCTTCCATTCCCCCGAGCTTTGCTGGGGATGCCTCGTTCTTGCCGGGTGCAGGGGTCAGGATGGATGAGGGAAAGACCTGGTTGGATGGGTCATCGGACGGCCAGATGTCTCATTTTGATAAGTGGTACAGTGAAAAAATAAGAGATTCGTGAAGTGTTCGGACATGAAAATGTCGAGAACTAGTATTTTGCCCCCAGGTCCAAGGATATCGGCACCTCTACTCCCGGATGTTTTAGGGTTTGATCCCGTCAGTGATCTGGCCTCCACGAGTGGGATCTGTAGCATTTCCTGAAAGGGTTTACTGCCAGAACGTACACGTACCAAGCACCGGTAGCTCGAACCACACATTGTATCACCGGCACTTTCGGCAAACAAGGATAATAAATTATATTGAACAGTAATCTGCCATTCGGAATCACACTCCCGGGAGGAGTTGTTTTTTCTCAAAAACAAAAGTGGTGGAAAACTTCTGGAGCAAAAGCGGCTCGGACGGAATATTTTTTTTACGACGGCGATCTCCTGTTGCTTTGGGGAGGATCGGCGACAAGGTGGTTGGTTTATGGTTTAGCTCTGGGTGACAGGATCCATCTGCCTGCGCCAGAACTTTCGAACCATGGGAAGAGGGGAACTCGACTGGGAAATTCTTCCTTGGGTGGTTTCTACTCTGTGTGCGGACCAAAACCCATTGCCCATGACATAGAGATAGCCGAGTAGAGGAGAGTTTTTAAGCTACCGAAGTAGTAGATAGCTGATTGATTCCGGTTTCCCTTGCTCGCCCGAAGGGTAAAAGAGATTCTGCTCCAACTCCCCGGGAGCGGGTGAGGTTATAAGCTTGAGTTGGTGATGGGAAGTGCTCTCGAGTATGCATATCATAATAATAATAATACTACGATACAAGGATTTCTGTCTTAGCTCGAAGGCTTTTAGGGGTGGGTATCGTACTTGTCTGCTACAAAAGGGTCTTGTACAGTTCTCGGGCGCAAGGGTAAGTCGGGAGCTGCGATTCTTAGTGGTTCTTGACCTTTGCGGACATTCAGCTTGTTTCGATTGGTCCGGGTAATTTTCGATCCCTTGGCCAGTCATGTGCCGTGTCCGAAATATCTTATTTAGGGAAATAACCGGATCCCGAAAGTATCCTTCCTTAGTAATAAATTACGAGCGCTTCAAACGGAGGCCCAGTCCCACCGGTCTCTTGAAGGCAGTGACGGACTATGGGATAAGTCAGATAGGTCCCAAGTAATGGCCATAGGTGCAAGTTATCAGGGGTGAGATTAAGTCTGAGGGTGAGCAGGCAAGTATTTTGAAAACCTTGGCTGCTGAAGGAGGTTCAACGGATAGGGTGCAAAGCTTGCAAAATCTCCGCTTGGCCAACCGGCAGACTTAATATCACCCCTACTACCGTGGTGATACAAGAAAGCAAGCCCCGATGCACCGTAGGTGTCATGTCTGGGCTTGCCCGAGGGGGGGGGAGTGACGATATACCAGTAGTACCGGTAATGTGAAGAGATCTGCGAGCACGCCCCACCCTTTTCCATGATTCCATCCCATATATTTCTCATGTGAAGTCACTCGTATTACCATTCTCGTCTTGGCGACTGCCAATTACAGCTTAGGATCCCACCCATTCCAGGAAGTGGGCCCAACATTTGGCCGTGCAGCACACTCTCCGATGGCATCAAAACGGCAGCTTGGAACACATCCTGCCATGGGATTGGAGGGTTAGGACGCCTACAGCCTAATATGGTTCAAATAGGGCAAAAAGTGCATATTTTCCCCCCCAAGGTTTCTCACTAAGTTAACCTGGTAGACCGCCGATTACCCGCTGGATCCAGGAGTTCGAGACGAGCCGGTTGGCAAGAGGAATTTTGGGTCCAAAGATTTTTTCTTTCTGTCGAGTAGAAACTGTTACCAAGGACTGACAGGCCCAAATCGGCCTAACCTGCCGAGACCCGCGACCCGCCAACCAAATATTGCCCTTACCTCGTTTCCGGATTGTGGGAATGATGCAAACTCACCCGCTTTTCAGAGTGAGTGGGGTCCGCGTCTCGCTGCATTACTCTACCGTGGGAAACTGGTGTAAATCGGGCTGGGGCTGCGGGGGGAAGCTAGGCCGAGAATGGGTGCAATGTGTGGCTATCGGGCTAGCAGTGGCTGGACCACACAATGAGACCTCCATTTGGGCCAAGAGCACAAAGTATCAGCCATACAGTATGCTCGTCGCTAGATTACAGTGCCATATTATTATGATCATGCTCGAGTACCCTCCTCTTCCGCCCTCCCGACTTCTCCTGTGAACACCCAGCCGTCTCAAGGGAGAGCCGATTCCAACCCTTCTCTACACACACCACATGCCGACAACGGCATTTTCAGAGGAGACCCACTTCCTTCAGCTTGGGACTCGACTCTTTGTTTCGTCGCACCGGTGCGCGGTGTTGACGGAACATGTCCTTGAGCCCCAACATCCACTCTGATTTACCGATTCTCCTTCCAATCACGGAAGACACGGAAAACACTGACGACCAAACACTAGCATTCACTCGTTCAAATCGCCGTCTACATCCACCTCTAAAGCTCCCCGGCCTTCACTTCCAGACGTCACCTCAACCTGCTGAAACGGAGAATCCGTTTTCCTTGCGACGCCCGCCTCAACTCCCCCTTCCAACTATTGATGAGATCGCTCCCCACACTGTTCCTCCAACAGAACCGCCGGCGATGCCGGAGGTTGCAGACGACTTGGACCCAGAGCCACGGGATGAGGATGCGGATGCATACAGAGAAGCACAAGCCCGCTTTGACCAGGTCCACAGAACTCGTCACGATCCCTCGACATTGTCCGGGCGTCGTGTTCTCAAGGTTCCACGCGTTCGTAAACATCAATCCTCGTCAGCACGTCGGGAGCGCAAGATTCGCTCTCGATCTCACTCGTCAGATGTGGATCTCTTGGATGGGGCGGTGGAAACGTATTCTCGCGAGCAACGCCTTGGTGGATATATACCAATGCAGGAAGAGAAGCTTAAGGCAGAGCCAGGCAGTTTCCGACACGGCAAGGCTTCTGGTCCCCCGGCCAATGTTCCTGGGATACTGGTTGAATGCACTGGTGAGAGCAGGCCAGTAACTCCACCGAGAATAGACGCTGATACGGGGCGAATGGATTGGTGCCAACAAACTCCTCCTCACCAGACTTGTCTTGAGGAATGCCCTATGGATTGGTCTGGGAATTCACCGCCAGTGCCAGGAGTAGCACCTCCGCCTCCGCCTCCACCAAATATTTATTAAACGTGGAATCTCCCTTTAAACACGGTTTCTACAGCGGCCCTACCGCACCTTGTTCCCAACGACCTTCATACTGCAGCTGCAGCTGCTTCTTGTGCGGTGCATGCTTGGGTTTGCTTCTTGAGCCACCCCTTTTGGCAGGATTTCGATCACCAAACAGTTTGCCCGTTGTACTCATTTTCTAATAACCAGAGATACCATTTATTTTATTTTATTCCCCTTTCCTCCCTTTCCTCCTTCTTGTGTCCTTTTGATTTTTTTCACCCGGCGTCCGGGGCGTGCATTTGACGCATTTCCATCTTTTTTTGATTTCCCCTGAATTTTCGCCTCGCTATTATCATTTTTCCCCTTTCAAAGCGGTGTTTTCGGTTTCATTGTGCGATGAAGTTATTTCTATTCGTGTTCAGTCAATCTTAGATGGCCGGCGCTGGGATTTTTCGTTATCGTTATTAGTGATGTTCGTTCATATGGCTCGTTATGAATCTGTCGCTGTTCATTTTTGTTATTTTTTTTATTCTATCCTGACCCGATTTTTCGACACGGGGAGGAAGGTGCCCTGACATTGGATTATGGTTGGAGAGTCTCATTTACTGTAGCACACATTTTCGTCTTGCGCGTTTGAGCTTCCCCTTTTAAACCGGGAGAGTTGGGATTCGACACGACGCTATGACAATGAAATAAGCGGGAACCTTGCAATTGGTTTGGAGATCCGAAGATCATGATGGGGGATATCTGGGTATCTATACATTTGGACCGTAAAAGAACCTTTCGCGCCCTGTCTATGAAATTTGAGTGTATTAGAGGGAACACTGTTCGGGTAATGGACGAGTTCCGACCGGCAAACCAAGATGGTGCGTGGTCTATCCAGCACCCTTCCTCCTCCCCATTTCGAAAGAACGCACGCCCTCCCCTCCCCACTTTCATTCCCCCTTTGAATTGAAGCGACACGCTTTGTCCTCCATACTGTGAAAAATCTGGGCAATAATTCTCGTGAGCGGAGGCCTCGTTGTGTACCGTACCCTACCGGTATGGCAGAAAGTGGAGAAAAGAAAAGAAAAAGCCCCCACTTAACGCCCCTACCTCGAGGAAGGTTGTCCAGGTCCCCGTCCGTCAGAATACCGCCAGTTCTCCCCCCAACCAACAAAGCAAAAGCAAAAACCCTGGGGCAAATCCCCGCAATTCAATAAATAAATAAATTGCCCTCCGACCTCGGAAGTATTTTGATATATTATGCTGATAAAACAATTGGGGAAAACCAACTCCCAGCAGAGAGAAATGCAAAAATTTTCCATGATACTCATCATATGGTAACCGATCGCAACTTCTACTCCACAAAACCTCTTCTACTCGTGACCACTTCTCACACACACACACGATGGAGGATGGATGGAAAAGCCGCCCCTCATGCGGGTAAGACATGTTGGTGCAAACCGGGGCATGGTTGTATCATAACCGTAACTTTTAATCCTTTTCCTTTTCGTCTTTGGCCTTTTTTTTTTTTTTGTTTCCAACTTTTTTACCGATATTTTCTTTTTTTCTTCAATTCATTGATATCCTTGAAAGTTTGTTGAGACAACCTTGCATAAAAAAGAAATCCCGTAAAACAGCCCTTGTGCGGGTTGCTTGAATTTTTTCAGAGCACGAGTACGTAAAGGTAAGTGCACGGGTAATTTGTCACCGCCAGTGAAATCTGGTCGTTGCGGGTTTGGTTATGGTGTTGGAATGCTTGGTATGATAAGAGCTATCGGCGTCTAGGACTAGTCTGAGCTGGAGAGAAAGCTTTGGGGCTTACTGTAATCCGGAAGTTGGAAAAGTTGGAAGGGGCAGGCGCTTTGATGATTTGGTAAGCAGGATGGTTTAGCGGTCTGATAGTCTACCCTCCTTCCCGTTTACTTCGTGGCCATTAGAAAACGCTTTTGCTCTATTTCTCATTATTCGGTATGATAAAACCAATTGTGGTGTAGAATTTTAAAAGAAGTGTCCCTAGAGGTATACGTCCAAGGATGGTAAAGCTATAAAGGATTTTTGTTACTCGTACTGTACTATTCCCGGGGGAAGGGTACTGATATATATCATACCTCGATTCCAACCTCCACCCCCCTCTTGGGCTCATGAAGGTAGGTATATAATTCTCTGCACGTTGGTGGGGAGAATAATAATAATAATGACATAAATATAGTATCAAGTTTTTCATGGGGTACAGTAGGTTGAACATTCATCTGAAGGCAGAGAGTGAGGAGTCTCCGTGACAACGTTAATTACCGTTTACCATGCTTAGATCCCTTTCTAACGGAGAGAGTTAAGGGGAAGAGGGAAGAAGTGCCAAGGGGATGATGATAATAACACTAATTAAAAACCTGTGGCATGTTTGTAACATATCAGATATCACGACCAGTGACGCCAAGTTGGATGGAATGGTTGGATGGAAATCGGCGAGTTCCGGCTATGATAAATACGAAAAGTGATCATGGATGACTTCCTTCCATTCTTCCAGTTGCGAGCGATATCGTAATTCTCCTTTATCGGTGGATTCGAGACCGATATGAACTTTCCGTTCCCGAGGAGTGCTGGAAGTGTCGTGCTCTACCGGTTATATAAACAATCGGGGGAGGAATTTGGTGAGTGTTCAGTTTTTATTATATTTGGTATCATCGTGGGTGGGTATGGTATATTTGTGTGATGGAATGATTGAGAAACGTCTAACCAAATTAGAAAGGCCCCGTTTGGGCTACCGTGTTGACGGGTGCCATTTCGTGTACTGTACTCGAGTGGGTATTATCGTGCAAGTGCTTTTAAATGGCACATCTACAGTAGACTTTCGAAAATTCCCTGAAAAAGTAGTTCAAAAAGCCTACCGTACGAGTACACACCTGTTATTGTGTTCACTACGGTATGATAGTTTATTTTTCTTCCACCTACTATGATACTTTTCGCTCATCATCAAGTTTTGCTTCCCCACCCCGCCGAATATCATTTGATTTCGTCTCCCCTGTTAGAAAGGGTTATTATCATTCCTTATATCCCCTTAGTTTTGCAAAAATCTGCCCATCCAACTCCTCCATCACTTTTCAATTCAACTCCCTTCTTCTGACCCGGTATTCCGAAAGATTGTCATCATCGTGCATCCCCGCCGAGCGTTTTATTCCCCCTTTCTCGCAGCGGTCAGTCGAGTAGACATCCAGTGCGAAAAAATGAAAATTGAGCGAGTGGCAAGGGGACACACCAGGGCCGGGTAACAGTATCTAGTACTCGAGTGAGTGAGTATCATACGTATACCAGAGAGGACCCAGATTGCAGGGTAACCGTGCTGCAGCGACAAGGCTATTTAACCCAGAAATCATTTCTAGCTATCAAGCCGGCCGCTACCATCGATTTTTTTTTACAGCGGCTCAGGTGAGCTTTGATTTTGGGCAGGATCACGGGCGTATGTATACTAACTACTCGGGTATGAACATAGTTGATGGGACGGACAGGGGCTTGACGATGTCAAAGCTTCCTGCCCTTCCTGGCATCGCTTTCACCAAATTAAAATACATTTTTCCATCACCTACGCCCAGACCCGAGTAGTATGTGGGTTGGTTTAGAAGAGATCCGGTCGATCCGATCGAGGATAAAGGTGACACTTGCGAATTCCCGTCCGAGGACAGTGTCCCGGGCAGGATCCTAAAATTAGAGTCGGTCAGGGTTCATAATGTCTAATGCGGGAGAGAGATTCTAACCGATTAATAGCACTTCGCCAGCGTGAACATTGGGAATGGAGAAATGTGAGAGGCAATGGAGGGAAGGTTTGATAACCTAGAGAAGTGGTTAAGATGGGTGATTGCTTTTGGCATTGGGGTTTTGGGTTGAGCATACTCGGGTATGGACATATTATCATACCTAATAGTTAGTACCTCACAGCGGTAGATCATTGTCTACTATTCATCCATATCCGGTAGTTTCTTGATACCGGCCTGTGTACAGGTATGGTTTTTTTGTGACTGCTGCTATTCTTGAAGTGTTGCTACGGCTTTGGTAGGACAATAATCTTGTACGGCTTTTGACTCCAGTTTATAGTTTGTGGAAAATGGGAGAAGGGATTGATGCTACTGCTGATCAACTGAAACCTGTCGTAATCGAGCAGCTGTCCAAGAAGTTTAAGACACACAAGCCTACTTAGTATAATATGGAAAAGGGATGAGAAAAAAGATAAAAAAAAGTCAACAAGAATAGCGTTGTATAATGTAATTGGCAACAGAAAGGAAAGGTAAGTGAGGTAATTAAGCTAGTGGTATAATTGAGTGTCTGAAGAAATTCCGTCGCAATAAACTATCCAGTAAGTTTATCTACTGATGGACTCGTAACCAGCTGAAACCCTAGTATCAGAAATCAACCCCCAGGAATTTATTTTTACTTAACCACCCATCAAAACCTGTAAAAATTGTATATACAGAACCTCTAAAAGTATAATATTCCTAGGACTTTAACGAGCACCGTATCCCTCTTACTAACGATGGAAAAATCGAACCCGTTTTGAAGGGATTGCTTATACACGTCATGTGCTTTTCCGATTACAACCAAAAAGACCAACACTCGAGTTCTAGCTGGCATTTTCTCGCGTCATCCCCAGCACCACCGAGCCGGTATAGCAAGTATTAGCTATCGGGGACGCAGCAGAGCTTGGAGTCTAACCAAACTCGAACGATAGAACCAAAGGACGAGTGATATTCTATGATTTCGAGTTGTAAGTTGTTACTGTCTAATAAGGGGGGTATAAAATATGGTAGTTAAAAAGAAAAGGGAAAACCGAAGCCACAGGTATCATCAGCAAGACCCACACAGCTTTCCCGGAGCCAAGGGTGAAGCGACCGCTCATTCAAACCGAAAACTTCCACGATCATAGTATATCACTCATCATGGTCCGTTTCGTTATTTTGTTGTAATGGTGTCGATAAAAATACTCATCTTCAAGTGACTTACTTTTTTTTTTTTTTTCCACGTGGGATAATGAACATGTTCCCCCCCCCCCCCCCTAAATACATAAAAATGAAATTTTAAAAACTTTTTCAGATATGTAATACTAGACAGACGCCTCTTTGGCACAACCGTGGTGGACCGACCATATCCGACGGTTATAGTACTCCGCTACGTATATATCATAGGTAAAGTGCTTTGCTGTACTGTACTTGTTGCAGCCACATTCGTAAAAGTTCCCATACCCTCCCTCGCTCGTATGATACATACCTCGAGGATTCTGTCCATTAACGGGAAGAGGCTTTTTTTTTTTACATCGGGTTATGCCCTTGGCGATGTTGTCTGGTTTCATCCCGGTTTGTTTGGTTGGGCGGGGGGAAAGTCGGGGGTACTTGTAACTCGGAAGTGTGAAAACTTTTTTTTACCAATGCGGCTCTAATTGGTCTTGGATCATTAAATTTTGGTGTATCCTACGCACCCCCTTTTTTTTTTCAATGCGAATTTCAGGGTATTAACTTATTCCATAATAACAATTAAATAATATTGACGGTGTTAAGATAAAGGTACTGTACTGTACACGAAAAATTTGCCTCTATAGTGCACATGCTGACAGATCCTTCTTTATGTTGGAACAGGGGTCCGCTGACGCTAACAAGGTGCTGGTTTTTTTTTTTCCCACGGGAAATTCCATACCGACAGCTGACCGTCCCGAATCGAGAACACTTCGGTACCCGTACCCGCATACTTACCCGGACGACTTGGCGCCAAGACTGGCATTAATTGTTCGGACACTTCGTGAATCCGCTGTATTGTTATGGTGTTATCGTGACAAATGCGATTTGACCATAGTCAGTGTGTATAGCTACGCTGCTAAAAGTGTTTACATGTGGAGTGCGCTTCTGGCGGAGCTTCAACTATCGTGCTTTTGCAGGTTAAAACCTTTTTATCCTAGCTCTGGTAGTTGTCCTGAATACCAACTTTTATTTTTTTCATGTAGCTCCTATTCTGCAATGCTGGAGATGGGAGGTACACGTGCTGCTACTGAGCTTCGCGGATAGCCTTTTCTCTTTCCGTCTTTCTCTGGCCGTGTTCGTTTCAGAGCTATTCTAGCATACGTGGGAAAGTGGGGCACCGCTCAAGTGCCCATCTATCATATCTTCTCTGAGTAGGGAAATCTCGTAATCTAGCTGCTTACAATAGAGCATTATCAGAGAGTTATCAACAAGCATGGAATCTCACCCTTGGTGAGAAGGGTACGGCTGTAGCCTCGCGTCCTTGTCGGAAAGTATCTTTTCTCGTCGTTCCTAGAGGCTAGAGCACGTCGACTTCGACCGTGCCCTCGTTCTGCCTGTGCTTGAGTTGGGTGGTGGACAAATCTGAGTTCTGATACTGACTGCTAGAGCTACGTAGGTAGGTATCATAGCTAGCCAGAAGGATGGGAGGGAATGACCCAAACGACAGCTTAAAACCGCCTCAGTGCCACTGCCACAAGGAAATTACAAAGGCCGAGGAGCAATCGAAGGAATTGAAAAGATAGTGCCCATGCAGACCTGCAGCCGTGGGATCCGTTCTGTTCCATCGTAGCAGCAGAAGTGTTGATGGAGGAGCAGGATCGAGAGGCTGTGAGGGCTGGAGAGATGGGAGAGGCGTTGGTACCTTCGGATGGGTCTGTGGTTCGTGGGCGGGTTGGGGCATGGTGGTGGAGGAGAAGAACAAGTGGGTGGGGGCGTGCCATTAAGGAAAGATGTGGAGGTCTACGATGGAGAGATGGTAGGGGATTGCGGTGGGAGTGCAAATGCTCTGTAAATGTTAATCAAGGGAGTAGGTGCGAAGGCCACCTTTCTGGCAGACGGTCAGGCTCTTGTGGCGCGAATGGGGAGGAGGGAGGGAGGAAGCATGGGCTTGTTGGGGATTCTCAGAGGGGGCGCAACAGAATAACAATAACGTGGATAGGAACGTTGTGGGGTGGAGGGTAATGAGAGGGCTGGTGCGCTCGCCCGAGTAGGAGCACAGTCGCTGGAGGAAAGAAAGCATCCGTACGCCTCATTTGCATATGTGAAGAACACAACTGGGGAGGTTAGCAACAATACGTGCTGTCAGTGTTACCCAACATCTGTAGCCAAGAGGCGAGAATTACGGGGGGGGGGGTACACAGAGCAACTGGGCGGTTTTGGTCTGAAGGGAGGAACGTTGAGAACGGGCACTGATCAGCGGGCCAGCTGGGGACAGGTCATATTGACTGGGTAGTTCTTCAACAAGGTTGGAAAAGCAAGTGACACCTGCCTGTTTTTGTGGACCCCCAATCCAAACAGTCCCGCATGTGCTACTAGAATACAGCCCTTTTGTTGGTAAGGTGCAAAAAGGTTGAGGACAAGCTTCGGGTGGGAGCACCACTAACATCCATGATCCTGTGCAGTCAAGGGGGGGGCTTCAATAGACCTTTGGCGGGCCTTTCTTCAGCTGAGGAGAGAGATCGAGAGCCCTGGGAGGATAGGGCATAGGCAGCCACTGGACACTGAGGGGCCCAAGACTAGATCAAGCATAGAAAATGGCCTGTGGAGCGGGCCAAGAAGTATGGGGAGAAAGTGTTACTCTACGAGTATGATATTGGTAGTGGGGGGGGGGGGACGGAAGGCAGTTTGATTTAAAGGATTGTATAAAGATGTGCCATAGCCGTTGGTCTAGACACAAACGAACAAAAGTAGAGTCATGTTGCCTTGATCCCCTTCTGGTGATAGATGTGTATGCTGTTTGATTGTGCATGATGGTAGAAACTCAAAGGACTGCTTCCTGATGGTATCCTGAGACTCTAGTAACGACTGATATTGGATAGACAAGTTATCTCCATCACGTTTGTAGCTCCGAGAAATCCTCACAACTCTCTAGTAATAGTAGTCTGGTGTGACGTCCTGATGCTAGTTTGCCTTGTCACTTTGGATCCGTACACATATTTATAGCCCGAGCCAGGTTACTTGTGATCTGGTCATTCCAAAATAGAGAAAACTTGTCGATGGGCTCAGTTTCGTATGCCCTAGTCGCATGGCCACGTCATCAGGACCAATGCGGAAGTATAGAGTCGGAAGAAGGACGTGAACCATCTGGGTTTACAACGAGTATCAGGAAGCCACCCTGGAGTCTTGGAAAAGGCGAGCACTTGAGGTGCGAAGGGATATATTGGGAAGTGGGGATACCAGCTCCCTGTGTATAGAGATCTGCGTGAAGTGCATGACGCAGAGATTTTTCCTGTAGTGATGCCTTTGGAATCGAAGATAATCTGGAGAAAGTCCACACTTGCGCAGTAGTAGTCACAGTACGCTTTCTCATAGCACCATATTCAACCAGAGGATGTACACAAACCCTGCGTGCAGAGGTTGAATTTTCGGAGAGATCCATTTTGTTGTTGTAGCTATCCTAAGTCGATATAAACTTGGATCCGCAGCTGACCAGCTTCAGGAATCCTCAGGTCACCACTGTTACTGGTCTGGGAAGCCGTTTCTGGCAGGAAGAGGTGAGAATAGTGCTGTGCGTTGAGGTTTGCGGGATGGGCAAAATAGGCAAGTTCAGTCGGGGGAAGATTGGAGGAAAAGGAAGGAGCTTGGCCCTCAAGATGGCAAAGTGGCTGGATTTGGTACGGTACAGTACAGTAGTGGGTAATTGGGAAGGGAAAGACCAGAAGAGGAGAGGGAAGAAAAAGGAGGGAAATGGAAAAGGGGTTAATTACTTTTAATCTTTTCGGTATTATAGTAACGGTTGCTTTGCAGAAGGGCGCATCGCGGTGAGATGAAGCTTTGTTGAGGACAATCCAATGGTAGATAGAATACGAACTTCTATCGACGGCTGGAAAGTTCAGGTCGATCCCCGCATGATCTGAGTACGGTGAGAGCCCCTGAAGACGAATAAGAATCGTAAGTGATAAAAGGCTCCATTCAACGATTTCCTTAAAGCAACTGTAGCACCCGAATACCCTGACTTATAGTAACGGGACATACCAGGCAAGAATTCTATTTTCCTATGGGAAAAGGAGGAAAATAGGGAATTTTGGCTCCGCCGTTGAGCGAATCTAATTTACAGTCGGTAGGCAAAAGGTTTTCGTCAATCTGCTTAGTCAGATGTCTCACATTTCGCGAACCTTGTTGCCTTGGGGGTGCACGGGTACAGAAAGGGAATCGACTTCAAGACCGGTCCTTGGCAGGATAGTGCTGTTTACCCGGCAACCAATGGGAGCCCGAGTCGAAGGAGTTAATAACTTCCATTATCTGTTCAACGACAGTCTTTTGGACACGGGGCTCCGAGGCTGACAACTTTTTCTCTCGCAATCGACCAAACTCCTCTCATAAAATCAATAGAACCAGTAAAACCAGGCATCAGTCAAGTCAAGGCGGACAGTAGTCGCCGTGGTTGTACCAGTACGAGTAGTTGTAGATGTGGTGGTTGTAAGTTAGCTGTCTTCGATCATCCAGCATCATCTCGGATAATAATAGTCTAAATGATCGAAACTCACTTAAACCGCTCGCGGGGGGAGACGAACCAAACCAAGCAAAGGGAAAAAGGAAAAATAAAATAGAGGACGGAAAGACAGAATAGGAAAGTTTGGCAGGGCGGACTTGTGCGCGCGCGGGGGATACTGTATGCTCCATCAGTTCGTCCAATTCATGAGGGGGAGAGAAGAAAAGGAGGAACGAAGGAAGAAGACGAGGGAATCCCATGGAATGGCCAAGCTAGACCTTGGACAGAACGGCAGAGGTAAAATAAGAAAAGCAATTTAATCGGAAACAGTAACGAGCAGGGGGGGCAAGAAAAAAAAAAAAAATCTAAAAATCTGCGGTACCTGTACACGTACCGGGTGGACAGGGTAGGGTAGGGTAGGGTAGGTCGAGGCAAAGTACTTTTGGATGGGTGGTTGATTACTCGATGCAAGGCTACAAGACAGACTCCTGCAAAAGGAAGAAGGAAAAAAGGGATTGGAACAAAGAAATCTGCCATTATTTGCTATCCTCTACACCGGAGCGGATGGGCGGATGGGTTGGACGTAAAACAACGCTAGACTTAGCGGTATCAAATTCACTTTTAGCACATTTTTTGTTTTTCTTTCTCACCCATCCACTTTGTCTTCACTCCTTTTCCTTTCTGACATGATATATCATACCGGAACGAGTACAGCATTGGTACCATACGTGTACAAGTATGATACCCCCCCAACGCCTCCTATACCCCAGGCAGGAGAAGGGTAAGAAAATCAATCAACAAAAAAAGTATGATAATATTATGATACCACATGATGCCACCATAGCTTCCCACAATCCGAATACGACATAGCAGCAGAGTACCAAACTTCCGACCAATCCACCCTCTCTCCACCACCACAACCCATGGCTCCCTCTAGCCCATCCATGAATCCGCGGAGTGCTCCGTCCCCTTGTGTAATTACCCCTTTCCTCAACGGTATTGCATGTTAAACGTCCCTTCCCTCCACCCCGGTCCAGTCTATAGACCGCCGTGGGGTGCCTGAGAAGAAGAAAAAACGGTAAAGATGGGGGAGAGGGAAGGGAGGGGAAAAGACCAACTTCCTATCCCATCCCCGCCCCCCAGCCTCATTATCCGAACTGTACTTGTACTATTCTCCACCACACCCCCCCTGCCCGGCGGAGCTCGCCACACGCCTTCAATTCGATCAATGATATTTTCTCCGATCGGGTCAGTCTCCACCAACCCTTTCGATCGGAGAATTAAGTTTTTTCCTGACGGCGGAGCTTCCCATCCGGCCCATCCCGGACGATTTACCGTACTTGCATTACATCGTACCTACATGTAGACTCACTTCAATTACGACTCATAGACGATTAATTCTACATTACCTTCGGTACTAGCGGTGTGACCTATTTTTATCCTATGGCTAGCATCCTCCCCTTTTTTTCTACCCCTTAATCTTGCCTGCTTGGACAAAGTAGACATGAGGGGTGTCATGGGGGATCACTCGTATGCTAAGAGTGTTTCGCGCTTGATTGGTTGTTGTTTGCGGTGACGGGTAGGGTTTGGCTTTGTTGGTTTTCTTATGCCTTGTTCGATGCTGTGCGATGCGAGAGACTTGCGGCTAAAGCGCAGGCAACGTTTCCATTTGTCTACATTGTCGAACACCCTTGTAATATGATGCTGTCGCTAGGTTCGCGCTGGGCACCCGGGCTGGATGAGGAGAAAAAGTTCCGGTAGGTAGGGAGTGTGATAAAAAGAAACAACGGCGAAAAATGGTGCAAGTACTCGTACAGTACAGGAACATGGGCGGGGAGACGAAAAGAAGGAAAAAAGAGGGAGGAAAAAGAAACAAAAAAAGAAGGAAAAAAAGAAGTCATGAGGAGAGAAATATGGATGCTACCATAGCGTACGGTACCAAGGGTGGGGGGAGAAGGCGCGGACCCTGATGGCGAGGCGCAAAAACAGTAGGGCGAGCATAACGCTCCGTTCCCTCTCTTTGTCGTTCGTGCCGTTCACATATTGGTTTTCCGCGAGCTGCTTTGATGTTCCTCCACCTTCTCTTGGCTGCGGTGTGGTGCTTGCCGCGCCAGTACTGGCTTGTGGGGAAATGCTTGATATGCGCGTCTTCTTTCTTTTTCTTCTTCCCCTGCTCGAGTAAATATCTTAGCGATCCCTCAGCACATGTCAGGTACCGCTTCGCCTACCGTACTGCTATTGGACCTACCTATCTCTTGTGCGCAGTGCTCGAGTAGGGTATCATAGGTAGGCATAAATCATATTCCCTCTCTCATTTCTTTAACGGGATCCCCGTTACTAGGGATATGGAGTGTGGTGGCCCACCAACCCCAAAAAGTGCATCAAGTTTTTTTTCTTTCTGGTAAATAAAAGAGGACCACACTGTTTCTGCCTGACAGTTCTGGTTTGCAAAATAAGTGCAGCTTAATACGTTTCATTCCTTGGTGATCGATTTCTACGCGCCCGCGCTTCATTGTGCCGCTACGTTGCCGAAATGAGGTGAAGAGTTTATCCACGACTAAACTCCCCTCACCCCCAGTGCTTTGACTCAGAAGAAGTGTATGGGGGGGTTGGGGCAATAGCGAACCTCGCCCGTGCTACAGTAAAGAGAGAGTCTTGCTGATGATCCCGTGTTCGTTGCTTATTCCTTTTTCCATTCATTAATGGTCAATCGCTGTAATAACCTTCAGGATGCGGTTCGGGGGTAATGGAGCCTAACGTAGAGCAAATTCTGACGTCTGGACGGCTTGTTTGTTGGCGCAACCGGGTGGTCGGTCGGTCGGTGAAATGGGTTTCACTACTGGTTTGGACGGCGGTGGTTCATAGAAGAAAATGAAAGAGAAGAGAAGCTTTTGGAATGGAAAAACTTACAGGCGCCGCAAAACAGGGGCCCCACGCCTACGGACCTCTCTACTCCCTTCCTCCTGCTAAGACATGGTGGTGCCATCCCATAGGCGTCAGCTTGACGTTCAAAGCCTTATTTTAGCTTGGTAAGAGGATCTGATCGTGCTAGCTACGAACTTTGCATATAGTTCAATCTGTTTAATGGCTTGCCAACCCGGCCTACGCGATATAGGCAACTAGAGGCTTTTCTCATAGGTCTCAGGGATAAAGGGGGTGAAAGGACTCCCATACTAATACTACCACTATAGGTGGTAAGATCCGGAGTTAGAGCGCATTATAATAGTATATGAACAAAGTACTGATTTAAGGATTATTTATCAAAGGTGTAACTTAGGCCTTATTGCGCTTTCTGCAGGGAAAACTTCCGCCCATCCCAGTTTGCAGGGAAAGGTACGAGTACAACTGTACAAGTACAGTACTGTAGACCTAGTGGTTATATCTAGCCGTTGCCACGTATCGGGCCCGATGGGAGATGGGAACCAACACTCGGAAGTTTAACACCTGGCCTTCCCTTACCCTAGTACCCTGATACCCTCCAACCACGGAAAGGAAAGGTTGTGCCACTCGGGGTCCCAACGAGAACATCGTCCTCATGAGTTCTGACCGGCCATGTCTCCGTTGATGCCTCGATAGCCAATAGATTTCGCCCTTGCACGACCATTCGGTAGAGCAATTTTGAAGCCGATATTGGACAGTTTCAACTTGGGAATTTCTGACACATCGGAGGTGAAATGTGTCTTTACTCTATGCGGAAAACCTGTAGATCGCAATTTGCTTGTCGAGGGGCTGGAAAACCATATTCTCTGCGGGCTAGCTGTGGTTGTCGGCGATATGTACCCCAGTCCAAAAGAAGAGACCAGGAAAAGCAAGTGTTATGGCCGAGAGACATTGGGATCGCACCTCGTTTCGGTCCTAGCGCCAATCCTAGGCCAGGTACACCGTTCAGTCGCTTTGATGATTGGGCAGTAACAAATGAGGGCAAGCTGTGGAATGCGATATCGTGGATCATGCCCTCTCCTGGAACCGTACAAGTATTCCCTTCGCCGGGTGTTCCGCCATATCTCGGGAAACAGAGGCGAAGCTATTCAGTTCTGGCCCTTTTTCACTTATCTTTTTGTGATCGGGGGGGCTCTTTTCTTTTTCCATATCACTTTCTTTTTCTCCAATGCACCTCTCCCTAAAGGGAAAATGGGCTGGATAGCGTGCACCCTTAGGAATTCTGTTTATGCCCAGACAAGGAGTGAAGCAACGCAAACCAATAACCACACCATTTGCTCTACGTACCTTTGATGGACGGAGATGGTTTGGCCATGATAACTCGCAGTCGTGCTGCATGGAATATATGCCTTGCTTAAACTTCAGGTGATCTATAATCTGCGAGGCCGCTCCGTCATGGGATTATCTCTCCGAAATTGCATTTCGGGCTTCGGAGAGGAATTATATGTAAAGAGGTTAAAGTTCCCATGAAAAGAGCGCATTGCCCTCCCCCTGAGGAGAGGTGCTGTATTTTTCCGCCCTATATAGCTCCAAGGAACAAAGGTGATAAAGCTCGCGGGCACAAGGGGGGAGAAAAAAAGAAACCCCCTGCCCCATCCAGGATCTAATACCGCATCTATTATCGCGCGAGCGCTCTACCTTGGTGCAACCCGTGGGATAGCTACCTAGCGATCCTAGAAGACCAGGCCAATAAAAGCTACCTAGAACGCAAAGCGCACAAGGAAGGCGCCCATCCCCAGAGAGTAGACACAAATACGGGAATAATCTAAGGAAATATAGCCCCAATGCAACTGCTCTGTTACGATGGGGCTAGGCACCCTAGAAGGTGTCAAAATCTACTCGACACCGGTCAGTAGAGAAACACTATGGAAGAGGGAAGGGGAAGCCTTGAGTGGAGGTATGTACCCCCGACATTTATCAAATTCTTGATAGAAAAACAAAGCAACGATACACCCACCGATACAGCGGAGGGCGGTTAAATTAATGATCCATTACGAGCCGTATTCTACTTCTTCCCGCAGCACCGGGCTCGGGATCCCCCAGAAACCCGAAACCAGCAAGCAGACAAATAAATCAAAGAAGAGAAGGAAAAGGTATGAGAAAAAGGTGGAAGATGCCTAGCTATGATGAAGCTCGGTAGACTCCCTCCACACCATATCCTATCCTATACAGGCCACTGAGGGAGGGGGGGCAGGCTGGACATGATAGGTCGCAATAGAAAATCTTAATGGCACGGCCTGCAGCAGGCAGCCTTAGGGCCTCAGAGCAACATGGGACCAGGCGGTTGCTTTGGGCAAATGCTGGTGAGTCTTCTCCTTCCATAACCCCCACCCTCTCTAGATATATTGATGACGACAGGGCAAGGGACCACGGGTAGCGAGAAGCACTTGTTTTGGTAGTTTAGGGTTCCCTTGCGGATCATTACCGGTGTTTAATATTATTGCCCCTGCGGCTTGTGTGCTCCAATTCCAATTTCCAACAGGGGCGATCCCATCCACCCCGCCGCAAAGGGCACCCCGGCATAAGCCACTCAATCAGCTGGGCGGTCACGTACCAAGATAGTACGAGCAAAAAGAGTGGACTGTTGCTACCATTCACAATACGAATGATGGTCTAAGCATATTCGAACACCATTAGTCTTGCATATAAAGGGTCCCCATTCGCACCATGAAAGAAGAGGAAAGCTCACGACTACTGCGATTACCGAGCCCCACCATCGTCTGCGCTCAGTCACTCAAACATCCTGAGAAGGCCCGTATATACTTCTAAAGTTTTGCGTCCTTCAAGCCTCCCTAGCAACCGTGGTCCTTTTCTCTCTCTTTCGCTCTCTTCTTGAAACTTACCTTCCTCGCCCGGCTCACCACTTACGTACAAAAATATAATCGTGGTCCCCCAAACCGACCACCACGACGTACTTGAGCCCCTGATATTCCGTTCAATATAATCGCAGCGATCACAACCATTATGCCTCAGGGCCCACGAAACCCCAACGAGAAGGCAGTCCACCCTCCCTTATCTGATGCTACTAGCGATCAGCCATCTCAATCCCAAGGGGCACGAGTCCAGGGTCGGGACTTGGATCTCATCCAAGAAAAGCAACAGCAACGCACTCTCCAAAACCGTCAAACCACATCTCCAACTATAGGCATAGCATCACCACTTGAGCCAGGTCAGGACCCGCAACCTTATGGTGGCAGGCAGCACCGACCTGCCTTCGGCGAGCCATTGAGCCCCGGGATCACGGTATCTGATATTCATGGACGCTCTCGCTCAAGCTCCATTACAAGCTCCTCTTCCGGGGATGAGACGCAACCCCAACGCCCCGAGCTCCGGTACAGCCCCATGCTGATTAGGCATATGACTATGGGCCCAGAAGAGCCACTACGCTATGAAGCAGATATAGCTATTCGGGGTGGGTTGGTCAGGGACGGTGAGAGTATGGCTCACAGGAGGGCGGGGGAAGAACAGCTCCCTGTCTCGGAATCAGGAGTTAGTGAAAGCGCTGCCACAAGCTCAGTTACCCTAGGGAGAGAAGTGACGGAAGATGTGATGTCTGGAGAACAAAGCATGGATGGATAGGATATCTTCAACCAGATTGAATGAAAGAGCGAGGAGCTATCATATTTTAATTAGTTATTCGGGGTGTTGGTACTACCACAAATCTGCTTGTGGGAATGAGTATACTTAATTGTTAACAATTCTGCTGGAGGTTT
The DNA here is from genome assembly GCF_000151645.1 of Tuber melanosporum. Taxonomy (NCBI): domain Eukaryota; kingdom Fungi; phylum Ascomycota; class Pezizomycetes; order Pezizales; family Tuberaceae; genus Tuber; species Tuber melanosporum. The sequence goes on along the minus strand of NW_003298830.1, from coordinate 690,576 downwards.
GGGAGGTCATTGGCAACAGAACGTCTTAAGAATGGCAGGGACATTATAATTATTATTAGACGTGTGCATGCAGGAAGAATGTGTATCTATTGCAATTGATGGGCCCAAAATCATCCGTGATTACTCTCAGTGACGAGCTCTTTCCCAAGCACAACCGTCGTTCAAGTGCTAATTTTCCTAGATTGCCGGTTTGTGGTGCGCTTGAAACCTGCTTCATAGGGCGAGTAAAAGATAAACAGTCCTCAGCGGCAGAACCTGCATACCTCATACAACGCCTCTGAGGGAAGGATATGTGGCTCGAGAGTATCCGGGGTCGGGATCAGTCTCCAATTGACCAAGCCAGGGTCTTGTGGAGTTTGGATTGGCCCTCCATGGCGGGAGAGCTCTCGAAACTCCTGGATCGGGCCCTGTTGACATATTCTCATCCAAGTCTCATCCAAGCATAGATCACGGTTTCAGGCATCCTCAAGGATTGATGCCCTAGTCCTCGCTTGTCCAAGTCCCAGTTTGTCCAATTTCTTCCACCTCCTTGTTGACATCGGATTTCGAACCCATGATCACAACTCGTTTCTTATCCAACTGTCCCCGAGCCGAAGGTCAGAGGAAATCGACGATAGGCGAGATAGGGATTAAACAATCGATATATCTCGAATAAGGAACAGGTAGTAGGCATGAAGTACCCAAACAAAGGGATCAAAAATTTATACTGGAAATTACCCGTGCACGTCTGAGCACCGATACTAAATTCAGACTCAAATGTTCGGGTATTTCATACCGGACACTTGTAGGTCCATTGACCCTTCCAATGAGCATGACAATCTACCCACATCGACCGTCAAGACTCGCGGCTATGCATAAGGGGTACTCATACCATAACACAAAAAGCTTTCAACTAAGGATTCGCAGGGGAGATGGTCGATATATGGCCCCCCAAGGATATTCCACCGCCCATCATCTCCATTCCATCCCTCCAGCCCGTCAAAGACACCGACGCCAATGCTTAGCTGAGAGGCCTTGACAGTCAGGCACAAGACAGCGTGTTTTCAGAGGCGGAAACCTCCCCGTCCCGTTGTTCACAATTCTTAGGTTGATTGCCTAAAAACATCTTAATCAGCAACCAATCACTCCACAAACCAAAAGCATCAAAAAAGAAAATTTTCTTGCCTCCTCCGGTGCCTCACTTTTCATCACTCATCAGGGGGTTAGAAAAAGCATTCAAAAATGGTAAGGGGTTCACCACCCTTATGTTCTCAACCCTTCGCCCCCTGTAGTGAAATTCACATTTCACATTAGCAAGCTGCCGTGCCAAAATCCACGGCATCGAGGATGCGCTCAATGTGTTGTCGATCCGAAGTCATGTGAATTTAGCGAGGAATGAATTGGTTGGTATGATAAAACACATGGCATGAGATTGCTGGGTCGCCACGGAAAAGAACCCTACCCGAACATGCTTCTTTTTTATTTTCTTTTTCCTTATTTTCCCACCTCGAGAAATAAAATGAAATAACTTGAGGAACTCCTGGGTTCCGGTCAACAAATGCAAGGCCCGAGCTCAAGGAAAAAGGTACGGCAGGAATTCCGTATCGTGGGATGTTTCAGGATGAGAAAAATATCGGTACGCAAGGAGGTTGACACAAATCAAGCACCATACGGTACCCCCTGCCTCCAGCCGGCACTGGTTATGCTGGCAAACCATCCTTCCTTCTCGCCATCGAAAACAAGGTCCGAATGGACAGCCGGCGATGATATGCAGCCCAGAGTCATGGATCCTGATGTCCTCAATTTGTATGCAACCTCTAATTCGCTCAACATTCTGGAATCCAAAGGTGACAATCCACTGGAGAGCGGGAGAATTGAAATCACTCAGGCCCGACGGAGGTGAGCGCCAGAGTCCCGCACCCACACAAGGGTTGTAGAGGCAACCGCTCGTATGTCCCTCCCTCCCTCATCCCCCCAATTTTTCGTTTTCTCCAGTCCCCCTCCTCCCGCTGGTTTCCCCTTGGATATTGTGGTGCTATAAATCGACTATTTAGTAACAACAAACCAAATCATTCCCCCCAGTGGGTTGAGCAAGCTAGCGAATAGGGAAACTTCAATACTACCAGCTCTTGGTGGGTTATCGCTGCTAGTAATAGCGGTGTCCAGTCGTTCGTATAATAAGTAACCATTCCAATAAGACCGAGAAAGAGTGAGGGATTCGGAAGGAGAGCATCAACAGAAACCTACCATACACGGGGAAAAAAAACAGTGCTTCACATTGGAGGCGCTGAACGGGCTGGACCCCGAACTTATACTGGTGACCCCTTTCCAGCATAAGGAATACATGGCATAATGAGCAATATACTGGCATCTCCTCTAACACCTCCCGAGCGACTATTCTTTCCACAATCAATAAGCCCCAAACCGTACTCCGCGGCACGATTACCGTTTTTTACCCCATCTCCGCCCCCGGGAAAGATTTTGCTAGGTACCGTAACCTTATTACCGGTATACCGGTAACGTGGGTTCCTTACAAATATTTGCGTCAAGTCAAGTTACAAGAGTATTATGGTTTCGAAATGGATAATTGCTACCAGACACGCACATATAAAAGATACGAAGGAATGTCAGTCGTCTCAACACCGGAAAAATCAACAAAAAATTCTCCCCACCCCACAATGCTATTTCCTTCTCATGGGGATGGCCCTACCACCGGTACCGTAAGAACTGGAATACTGTAAAGACTTGGACAATTGAACTTTGCGCTAAGACGTCCAAAATTCCCTCTCTTGGATAGGGGTGAGAACACTGCGAAATCTGACCCCCTCAGTCTGACGCTAAGACAAAAGAAAGTAAAATACTGCCATCTTACCAGCAAAGGCAACTGTAACGTCCCAGCGCGAGGTTCAATTATTCAGTCCTTGCGGCAATTGAGCCACGGTAAGACGTCCAGAGTTCCCCACTTTGGATAAAGGGGAGCCCCCCCCTGATATGTAGGAGCACGAGTAAAACCCGGATTTCAGCCCACTTCTGAGACAAATAAAAAAGAAAAGAAAAAATACAACAGACCTTACTAGGAGAAGAAATCCTAATGCCCCAGCGTGGCGGTGGGGTTCAACTATCCCAGTTCTTACGGCATAGCCGCGCTCGCAAAGTTTTCTGTTCGCACCTAGAAAGGCTTCGCTAGCACTCTCCTTCCTTCCACTGTTCAGTAAGAACAACTTGTGATCAATATCCCTAGAGGCATACACGAGAACAGTCATTTAAAAGGCTCTTGCAGTTTCTATGATTTGTTAACGGGTGAATTTTTTTTTTCCGGGCACAAGGATAAGAATTCTGCGAACGCAACTGTGATCCAACACGGGCAGCATTTCGGAATGCACAGCGCATGACTCCCTCCCCCGGCAGTTCATTATTCACTCGAGTACCCGCCGCCCTATGCATTCATACGGCAAGGTTAATAAGATAAAATGCCGGTAATCCTTTTCTCTCTTTCTCCCTCTTCCACTACCACGTACCGGGACTGGGAACCCCTTGCTTTTCGATGGGGGGTTGTCGTTGTTTTTTCTTTGCACTTTTTTGCCCCCGTTGCAAGGCTGAGAATATGCAAACCCGTCTTACCATCTGTCAGCTGGCTCAGTGGCACCAGCTCACGAGTGAGAACATGTGACGGCATCGATCAACTATACCTTACCGACATTAGGCTGGAGCGATTTCGCAACGCAAACTTTGGGATCGCTATCTCTGCGGTAACCGTTGTTTGCTGTGGCAAGGAGCCGTTTTTTTTTTTTTTTTCCAAAAAAAAAAAAAAAATAGGGATTTCGCATATCTGTGAAAAACCTGCCGTGATTCTCGCCGGTTACATACAACGTGGGATGGGTGAAATACCGTCATACGAGTATTTGTTCACTTGACGAGAACTCACGATCTCCCAGCTCGACTGCGATAGCAGGACCCTATCACAAACGTGGCCATCTATAAAATGAGACCCTCACTCGAGCTTGTGACCCGTTGCCGTTGGAATAAACTATTACTAGCCCGGAAACCCGGCAGATGTGCGCGGATGAATGAATGGCCAACACATGAGCAGCGCCGGTAATAACCATGATGAAGGCGACCACTCATGTATGCGTTCTCCCTTCTCTGGAAGGAAGAAAGAGAGAGAAAGAAAAAGGGAAGAAAAAGTATCTGCACAGCAGGTCCCTTGACTTGAACACGACAGGGCATGCTGGATGTTATACCATAGGTGGAAAAATTAACTGTAAGCAATAATAACAATAATAATAATAATACTTGTACAAGGTGCATCTACTCTGCTTCGCTTTAATCCCGTTGGGATAGAGTAAGGGAGAAACCCAGCTATGATACGAAAGCTCTGCGCTGTAGTGTATGGTTCGTGCCATCCAAAATGTGTTCACGAGGAAGTAGCATTCCGAAAATTTAATGATTATACAGCTCCGCCAAGTTAGGGCATTAATCCCTCCCAAAAAAAATAAGAGAGAACCTCTGGATTATTAAGAATACTAAAGATAATAACGTAGGGGTTTTTTCTTCTTCGTTGAAGCGATTAAAGGTAACAATAGCGAGATATAATCCATTAAAAAGTTGCACCCTTCAGATATCACGAAGCCTATAGTACCATCCGGTACGAGCCCAATCGCTTTTCCGTCAGCTTCTCATACCCTCCGCCGAAGAACTTATAATACCTCAACAACAACAACAGAACAAGATCCTTCCATAATACATAGGCTGCTGTTCCGGGATATCACACATCTCTATGAAACATTGTAAAAATTTACCGCAACAAAACCCTACATTCTCACAGAACGGTATCATAGAAGAAGGAGTGTGCTATATATAGCAAGGACTAGTATTACGAAAACGAAGTACTGGCACCGCAATCACCCCCCCCCAGAACTAACCTATAAAGAAGCACAGGATTACATATATACCGGCTACTGTACCACCACCACGGGGGAAAAAAAAAGGAGGGAGAAAAAGTCGCACAATCCCGCACCGCATTCACTATCATATGGTACAGTACCCTACACACCCTACCGCTAGGGGGATCAAATATACGTGATATACCGTATATTTTGCCCTTGCTTATCTCTTCATACCATACATGCCGTGCATATGAGACCCTAAATTTCGACACCCCGAATTGTATCCTCTAGGTATCATAGGTCCCGCATATCAGAAAAATATTTCCAGTGCTGTGGTAACCGTCAGTTAAATATTTATGGTACCGGTAAATCAATAGCTTATCATACCTGCCGACTGCTACTCTTGAGCAAAAATCTTTCCACAGCTCGTAACTTTCATACCTCCATGTGCGGTTTGAGTTGAAATTTTTTAAAATACGTACTCAATATTATTATACAATCATTATAACTGTATTATACAAACTTGTATAATACGAACCTCACACCCTACAGGTTACCACCCACCCGTACAGTAGTACACTGAGTACAGTACAGTACAGTACAGTACAGTACCGTAGGTGGTAATATTATATAACAGACCGACACAAGAGCCGAGACGTCAAGACAAGCTTTTAGTTTGCACTGCAGTACTTGTACTTGCACAGTACAATACAGGACCTCACGCTTCGAGCAGGGTTATGATAGAGCGATAGGTATCATATCGCCACTTGATGTATTATTTTTTTTATCTCCTCGGGGACCACGGATCCCCCCCCCCTCTTATGATAACTCGTACGGGTCCTAGCTTTTTCGAAACGTCGGAGGACGGACAAAATAGGTAAAACTGGTATTAAAAAAAAAAAAAAAAAAAGGGTGGACCATACACACACTATCACAACTCGGAATACTATCCCACCAATAGAGAAAGAAAAATATTTGGGAATATTATCTCCCCGGAGGAAGCAAGATGACATCGCAGGAGGCAACTCAAACGGCAAACGCAACTTGGTCCGATTTTGCGAATCCATCCCGATCAACACAGATCCCGGATTTGCCAAAGCGAGCGCTTATACAAGTTTTTCGTAAATTTACTTGTACAGTACCGTCCGGACCCGAGCGAGAGGGCATGGCGGTTCCGGATGAGATCCTCGAGAATAGAGCTTTTCTGGAGTCCCGATTCGGTTGCGAACAGAAAATTTTTAAATTTGAACAGACTAACCACTAAACCAAACAAGGAAATTGTGTAACTGTGAGGTATATGAGAGAAAAATCAAGAGTACCAGAGTCTTTGATCAGGCATGTCAGGATCAAACCTCAATACCTCAACTTGAGATGGATCTTTCAAACATTGTGAAGACAGTTCCAGCAGCAGAATTTTAGCCTCTAATCCAAGCCACAAGTCGAGACACCAATACTCGGCAATCTGATGGTTTCGCACATGGCTCGAGTATGAGTCATGGGACATGCGCCTTACGAGTATGCCTTACCAGTATGCCTTACAGGCAAGTCTTGCGCATATGATTTATGTTTCGCACATGACCTCATTATGATGTCATGGGTTTCGTGCATATGACTCAGTTGAGTCATATGACTTGTTTATTGCGTTATGATTGGTTTATGAGTTTTGCACATGACCTCGCTATAAGGTCATGGGTTTTGAGCATGTGATCACTTTGGTCACATGACTAGTTTGTTTTGATTTGGTTTTGCACATGTGACCACTTTAGGTCACATGATTAAAGGCGGGAAGAACACTATATAAGGAGGCCGATGCGGCCGAGGAAGATAGGTTCTTCACGCTTTGTTCTAAGTACTTTTCCTACTTATTACTTTAGCAAATATAAAATACCTTTACGATCTTTATCTTTACTGCAACGTTATTGTTACACAAAGGAAGGTTCTTCACGAAGATGAGTTAGAGAAAGCTTACGATAGGCGTTCTCGATAGAAGACAAAGGTCTTGTACTATCGGTAACATAGGCAGAGGCCTAGAGCTATCGTAAGACAAAGGAAGAAAGAGACAAAAACGAGAAGTATCGTTCCCCATCGCCAAGAACTAACTATCCAGAGAGGGATCGTTACACTGTACTACGATCAGTGACATTAATCCATACTCAACACCATGGCGGTCAGCTGGTATAATGATCCCTCCTCAGATGGTTAGTTCTTGGCAACGGGGAATGATACTTCTCTTCTTCTTCGTTTTCTTTCTTCGTCTTACGATAGCACTAGGCCTCTGCCTACATTACCGATAGTACAAGACCTCTGTCTTCTGTCGGGAATGCCTGTCGTAAGCTTTCTCTAACTCTTCTTCATGAAGAGCTTTCCCTCTGCGTAACAATAAATATTGCAATAGAGATAACGGTCATAAAGATGATTTATATTCGTTAAAGTAATATGTAGGAAAAGTACTTAGAATTCAATCTAATTTTATTTAAACTCGTACCGCCAATACTAGCATACGATGAGCCCCTACGGGCACAGGGATACCGCTAACCGGTATACTACTAATCCTAGGCTAACTAAGTCTATGGCCCTGCACCTGCCATTCCCAAGTCATGCCCGCACGAGAACTAATTACAAGACCATCAAACAACCCAGCGCCCATCCCGATCCAAATCCGTAGCCCCTCTGGTATGAAGCCAATCAGCACTAAGCATAGCCGAAGCTGAGCAAAAGACCGATCCGACCAGGTTCCTCATCCAACAATCATAAAATTACTACCACCCGGTCTCAACACTGTCCCGTGATACCTCCTTCACAGTAGAAAACCAACAAAAATACACAAACTAAACCTACAGGCGACACAATGGTAGGGAGGGGGCAACCAACATGTCAACCTCTCGCACCCGCATGCCAGGCCGTCGACTCTATGAACTTACTTTACCGGTTGCCTCCGAGGAGCGTACCGGTGAGGAGGACCTGTACTCGCTACCTGTCCCTTAAACAAAACACTATAACAAAGGAAATACATAGAGGTAGTAACAGACCAAAAAAGGTCAGTGGGACCTATCTCCCACCCGTGGTGCCATGCCTCCTCCTGCCAAACCCGTAGCCAAACCAAAGAAACCAAACAAACCTCACAAAATCCAGCACACAAGACCTAAACAAGTCCAAATAGGTGGTCACAACCCACTATCCACACAGGTGGCCATTAGCTAGCCAGTCCGCCAGGGAGCTTACAGCACTCAGCAGCTTGACCCAGCAGCCCAAGTCAAACTGGAAACACTTAATTAGACCTTGCCCAACCTGACGCAGGCCCGACCGGTACTTGTAACGTGTTCGTAAGGTGCTAATCACGTTATCGGTAATAGATACGATAGTTGGCAGGCGGCCTGCTCTTCCAGAGAGGAGGCGAGAGCTGAGAACTAAAGGAGGCTTCGAGGGTGTACTGGGAAACAAAGAAGTAACCGTTCAACCAAGTATATTGAAATACTGTCTGTCGAAGTCTGCCTTTTCTATCGTAGAAACAGGCGGTCTTTAAATACACAAATCTGTTCATACCTAGCATGAACGAAACTAATCAAAGGTATCAATCGATACACTTTGGTAAAACTCCTTAAGTATCAAAGCGATACTTAAAACAAATATAAAACAAAACCAAGTATCAAACGATACTTAAAACAAACCAAGTATCAACGCGATACTTAAAACAAAACATAAAACAAAACCAAGTATCAAACGATACTTAAAACAAACCAAGTATCAAAGCGATACTTAAAACAAAACATAAAACAAAACCAAGTATCAAACGATACTTAAAACAAACCAAGTATCAAAGCGATACTTAAAACAAAACATAAAACAAAACCAAGTATCAAACGATACTTAAAACAAACCAAGTATCAAAGCGATACTTAAAACAAAACATAAAACAAAACCAATAACCAAGTACCCGTACCGGTTACATTCCCCAAAATAAAACAATTGTTTAAACAAACAAAACCTAATAATCATCAAAAGCGGATTCCGAGAAACTCATGGCTTCAGTTTCCGCAAGAAACTCTTCATCGTAAGTGTCACACCAGGGACAAGAGGAAACTCTAAGGAAACACTTAGACTCGAAGAAATCTAAATCACAGTAGTCACGAATACCAGATTCGTGCTGTACATCAACCCAAGCATGATCACAATCAGGACAGTAGTCAATCCAGAGGATTTCGAAATAGTCTTCAAGTTGGATAACATCGCGGTTCAACAACAGTCCAACAATCTGTTGTCGCTGCCTCACATTGAGCTCCACATAGTTTGACATCGTTATGGTATTCGGATGGTGATTGGTGACTAGATAAAGTTGTCGAGGGCCTGCTCCATAGCTTGATTTTTGCATCGTATTTGCTGATCTCGCCTATCCATCTCATTCTTCTTCTTCCCGGTATTCTTGCTGTTTTAAGATTAGTGAGAGGTTGGTGGTCGGTGACAATAGTGAAGGTATTGCCCATCAGGATGTGGTTGAAAGTGGCGAGAGCATCAATCACAGCAAGGGCTTCCTTGTCTGTTATTCCATAGTTCATCTGTGAGTTAGTGAACTTCCTGCTGTCTAATGCCGCCGGCCTCGCCGTTTCATGGGAGGCCCCATACCCAACCCATGCTCCAACTCCAACATCCGATGCATCAGTAATCAGCCATATTGGTTCTGGTTTACTATAGTCGATAGGTTGAATAACGTTGGCGTTTTTAATTAATTCCTTAATGTTGGTAAAGGCCTGGTCATGAGTGTGGGTCCAGACAAATTCTGCATTGCTGGTGAGGTCTGTGAGCGGCGCTGTTACAGTGGTATGGTGTGGTAGGAACTGGGCAATATAGTTGCCTAGTCCTAGGAATCGCAGGAGTTCCTTTTGATTCTGGGGTGTCGACCATTCCGCTAAATAGGCTATTTTTCCTGGGGCTGCATGTATTCCTTCATCATCTATAACATGTCCTAGAATATCGAGTTTGTCGGCAAACAGGATTGATTTATTTCTGCTAGCGTAGAATTTAGCTTCCCTAAGTTTGGTACAAACTAAACCTATATGGTAGGCGTGTTCTGCTGCGGTGTTCGAGAAGATGAGAATATCATCAATGTAGACCCAAATAAAATGGTGGAGGTATTCGCTTAGGAGGTTTTCCATAATTCGCATAAAGGTGGCGGGCGCATTCATATCACCTTGTAACATAACTCGGCTAATGAAACTTCCGAAAGGTGTTTTGAAACTGTTGTAACGTTTGCTTTCTGGATCTAAGCTTGTTTGGAAGTAGGCATCGCTTAAGTCAATCTTACTTCGGAATCTAGCGCGTCCAACTGCATTTAGGATCTGGGTTTGGTTTGGGATAGCCGAGCTGTCCATAACCGTGTTTTCGTTCCATAGCTTGAGATCAACCAAGGGGCGGATTCTTTTGCCATCTGCTTTGGGTTGAACAAACATAGGAGCGGCACCTGGGGCTTCTGCCCGGTAGATCACTCCTCTTCTTTGTTGTTGGTTGATCCAATCACAAAGTGGGCTTTTGTATGCGTCAGGAATTGAGTAGGTGGGTTGGTTCTTGAGATTGGAGGGGTCTTGGAGGCGGATGTGGTGGTTCACCTCTCTCATAGGCGGTAGTTCTTCAGGTATTTGATCAGGGAAAACATCAGAGTATTCATCCAATAGTTTTTGGGTAGTTGCTTCACATACTGCGACTCGGTACTCTCCGCTTGTTGGCTTGCATGAAACTCTGACCTTCTGATCTGGGAAATCGATGGTTGATTCCCCACATCTGATTATAGCTTCGTGGCGGTTCAGGAATGGCATGCCTATTAGGGCATCGTATTTGGCTAGGTTTCCAATCAGCATTTCCTGGGGGGGAAGTATAGCAGAACCAAGTCGAATAGTCGCAGAACAGGTTTTATGGCTTGTGGATCGTGATCCTTTTACTGCCATATTGACTGGTATGGGTTGGTTAAGGTCCTGGGTTGGGAGTCAATAGACAGAAACAAAGGCATTACTGATCATATCTCTTCCGATTGCGCCAGTGTCAAATAGGACTCGGGCCCTTTTGCCATTGATCAGGATAGTACCTTCCAGAGCGGTGTATGCTTTGAATGTAGCCGGAGGTCGAACACTGTTGCATTCTACATCGATATATCCGATATGGATCTCTTCATATTCACTGGATTGGGCGTTATCGCTTTCAACATTGTTGGCCGACGCCTCATGCTTAATTGCCTTTCCTTTTCTTTTCTTCGTAGGACAGTTCTTTACCATGTATCCTGTTTTTCCACATTCGAAACATTCTCCCTTTTGCCGTCTCGATTCTTTGGAGGATTTTGTTTTCTTCTTGAAAACCCGTGGGGTATCGTCTTCAGAGTTGCTGGAGGCTTTGTGTCGTGGCTGGCTGTTCCTACTAGAGGATGTCTGTATTTTGTAGGCCTTGGTCTCATGGAGAATGGCGTCCTTTCGTTCTGCTCTTGCAATTATTACTACAATATCATCGCCATCTTCCTCGAGTGGTTCAACTTCTCGCCGGAGGGTAGGGTGCATGGTGTCGTAGAATTGTCGCTTCAGGATGTATTTGGAGATACTTCCTCTCTCCATCCGGTCCTTATACATCATTAGTTCCGTAGCCACATGGGTGATTTGCTTAACTTGTGTTCCATTAACTTGCTGGAGCTGGTTGAATTTGTTGTATAGGAGGTCGTTGGTTATAGAGGATTGGAATTATCCTTTCAGGTAATCGAGAACTGTAGATCCTCTTAATCTTACATTCCCGCCGAAATCGTTATACCATTGGTGGTATGCGTCGGTTGCCTTTCCTTCGCAAAATGATCCAATGATAAGTCTGGTTGTAGGGTCTTCCACATCTTTTCCTTGTAAGAGTAGGAAGTGTGAGAGTTCTGTTGCCCATCGGTCAAAGGCTTCAGGTTTGAGGTCTTTCCCTTCTTCTGTGAACTTCGCTGGGAGGTGGAGTTTAAACTTAGGGGGTTCAAATGCTGCGGGTACCTCCTCTTCTTCAGGCCTTGCACGAGATTTCCCTCCTCCAGAAGGCCCTCCTCCTGTGCTAGCCATATCTGATTCGCTACTAGATTCGGGGTCGTTTGGAGGTTCAAAGGGAGGCTTCTTTGCTGGAGTAGAAGGGAATTCTCCTGGAGGTTGTGTATCTTCCGTGTTTGCAGGATCGCCCGGCTCTTTAGCAGAGCGCCGGGGTTGTTTCTTTCTTGTAAGGTCTTGCCGTGGGATTTGCTTCCCACTCCTGGTTGTCAAAGACTCTATCTTGGGTTTGAGATGAAGCCGAATGTGCTGTGATTCTGCCGCTTCTCTCCGCTAGCGTTCTGAGGTGGATATCGATAGGTTGATCAGGCCTAAATCCGGGGACAGGTTCTTAACCACTTGCTGAGGTTAAAAAAATGTAACGTGTTCGCCAGGTGCTAATCACGTTATCGGTAATAGATACGATAGTTGGCAGGTGGCCTGCTCTTCCAGAGAGGAGGTGAGAGCTGAGAACTAAAGGAGGCTTCGAGAGTGTACTGGGAAACAAAGAAGTAACCGTTCAACCAAGTATATTGAAATACTGTCTGTTGAAGTCTGCCTTTTCTATCGTAGAAACAGGCGGTCTTTAAATACACAAATCTGTTCATGCCTAGCATGAACGAAACTAATCAAAGGTATCAATCGATACACTTTGGTAAAACTCCTTAAGTATCAAAGCGATACTTAAAACAAACATAAAACAAAACCAAGTATCAAACGATACTTAAAACAAACCAAGTATCAACGTGATACTTAAAACAAAACATAAAACAAAACCAATAACCAAGTACCCATACCGGTTACAGTACTCACAGGTGCCACTCCCTCCCCAATCAGCTCCCCCCAAGCCCCATGCACCAGATGTCACAGAGCCCGTCCGGCTCCCCCCACCCCTCAGACAGATTAACCATCTGACAGCCACAGGACAGCATATACCTAGCCTCATCAAGCGGCCACTTGTCTTGGCTACCCAACAAAGCCCTAACCCCCGGTACCCTATAGCCGAGTAGGCCTACCAGCCTTAGCTGGGAGTCACAAAATAGGTAGCACCAACACCCAAAGGCATCGGCACCAGCCACACCATCCAACCCAGTCGAACCAAATTCCAACCAAGCTGGGAAACAGTTGGCAGAACCAGCTGAAGCCAGCCCCACAGGTCCGGCAGCAAGCACAGACCGAACAACGGGCAAGAGGCACCCCCAACTGATATGACATGAAGGGGGAGGGTGAACAAACAGGAGTAGACAAACAAAAGGTAGGCCCCACTTGCAATAGGTGAAGCCACCAACCACAATCCACAACCAAACCACCCAACCATACAGACAATGCAAGTGTCTGGCAGCCAATCATATCACACCACCCCAGGCAGCAATGAACACCACACCAGGGGGTAAGATTTTTGAGGGTCAAAGCCATTCCCACCGAGGCGAGGAAGAGACACCTGACTGAACTACCCTAAATGCCACAAGGACAAAAAAAAAACTCCAAGGGAATGGTGATAAACACTATTGTAGGATTCTGACCGTAGAAATATAACGTAACAAGGAGGGGCTGGGCAGGTACTGCCCTGCCACCTGAGAAGTGATGCAGTCGGTACGATGAGTTGAGGATACGGGATGGTCATCAAGCGAACCCGCGAGCGTTTTGTATCGTGAAAACTAAGGACTCTGTTAAAACCCAACAAGAACATGAGCTGGCCCAGAGAACGACACAGGTGATTCCCCCAAAGATAAAATTCAATCCCCCCAAATGAATGCGAAACCTGCGAGTAGACAATAGACAGGAAGTTGAAGACATTTTACCGAAAGGGGCTCGTAAGCGACCGTGATGAATAGCTCGATGTGCCAGTATCTTGAGGCACCGGCAGGCAATGAAATGAGAAGCAAACAAGTAATCTGCCACATAACGCCTAACAGACCTCAACACCAAAGATTCCAGGAACTACTGAGTGAACTCAGATATCTCCCCCAGAATTTCAGGTATCAAGGCCTACCATAGGTGCGAACGAAACGCTCAGGGTGAAGCGACAGCAAGGATGAGGAAAAGTACTTAGAATAAAGTGTGAAGAACCTATCCTCCTCGGCCACATCGGCTTTCTTATATAGTGTTCTTTCCGCTCATAGTCATGTGACCCAAAGTGGTCACATGCACAAAACCAAATCGTAACAAACAGGTCATATGACCAAAGTAATCACATGCTCAAAACCCATGACCTAATAGTAAGGTCATGTGTTAAAACTTATAAATTAATCATAATACAATAAACAAGTCATATGACTCGAACGAGTCATATGCGCGAGACCCATGACCTCATAATGAGGACATGTGCTAAACATAAATTATATGTGCAAGGCATACCCGCAAGGCACACTTGCAAGGCAAACCTGTCAGGCGCACATGCCATGACTCATAATCGAGTCATGTGTGAAACATAATAAATCATAACATATTAAGTTATATGACCCAAGTGAGTCATATACGTGAATCAATAACGTACCTATGACCCATAATCATGAGTCACGTGAAAACCTTTTCTGTGCCAAGCCACGTTCGTGATATTAGCTCCTCTCCCCCTAAGCCTGAGTCCCATCAGGCTTTATCTCCCAGTTTCAATAGTTCCCCTCCTGCTGAACACATGGACCTCCGGAACCTATTGAGCTTGTCATCTGCTTCCCGCCATCTTACCCTCACTGTTTCCAAGGTGAGGTTTGCCATCTCAATCATGCGCCGCTGGGTGTCATTCAGCTGCCTCAGCTCTGCGATCATTTTATTGTTTGCCGAAATTGTGGCCTCGGCTTGGCCCAGTTGTTCTCGGAGTTCTTGGATTTGACTATGTAGGCTTCTGGTATCCAGTTCCATTTCCGTAGATGAATTTTGGGCTTCCCCCTCCCTGGGCATCATCCTCGAGGCCCTAGCCCTCTGCCATATAGTAGCGTTCTTGCCGTTCAACTCTTTCTTTATTCTATCCTTCTGCAGGTAGTATCCCACAGTGATTTTCTTCATCCTGTGCATCTTACATGTGTTTTGAAGCACTATTTCCAGTGCTTTAGGGTATGATCTGGGCGCGGATCATACTTTTTATATTCTCTCAGGAACCATCCTGAGCCTTCTTTGTCCCCATAGTGTGTGGGTCATCCATCATCGCAGCATACCATCCATGACATGGCATTATGCTGTGCTTGTTTTTCCCTTTCCTTGAGTTCTTCATCGGTTGGCCACATGAATGAGTATTCGGAGCTAGTTGGTGTAGTTTGATGGGGACTATCGCCCCAGCCCTCGTGTGATTACAATGGCGTGGGAGCCTTTCTCTCGCCTTTGTCTTGGTTGAATGTGATTGTTACCTGAGCCTGGCTTTCCTAAGTATCGCTGGTGGAAGGATGAGAGGATATCTTGTTCATGTTCAAAGCTTTCTGCATAGTACCAAGTTTTATCGTATTTGGGTAAATATCTCATCCACTTGGCTCAGTATTGGAGGTGACTGTGGAAGAAGCGAGAATCGACCATTTCATCGAGCTCGTATTCTGGTTCTACCAAGAGGGAAACTGGTTGTTGTTGTATAATTCGAGAAGTGAGATGTGGAATGTATTGTGTATTTGCATTGAGGGTGGAAGGTCGAGTTTATAAGCTCAGTTGCCCACTCTTTCCAGTATCTGCAATGGTCCGATTTTCTTGTAGTCTAATTTCTTTAATGGTCACGTCATATATATATTGCGTAGTATTAGCCATACCATATCTCCAGGTTGTATTTTTGGATCCGGTCTTCAGTACTTATTGTACTGTTCTTTTTGCGGTTGTTGTACTTGACTCATTTCATATTGTAATGTTTTGTGTAATTTTCCCATATCTGTTTTATCCAGTATTATACTGTTAATCGTATGATATGTGGCCTGACTTTGTAGGTGTTGTCCGTAATTCGCGAAGAAGGGTGTCGTGCCAATTGTCTCTTGTTTACCATTGGTGTATGTGAATTCGGCCATTGATAGTAGTGTGTGCCAATTATCTTGTTGATAATTGACGTAGGCCCCTAAATATTGCTTGAGGATTACATTTACCCGTTCTGTTTGTCCATCTGTTTGCGTATGAAATGCAGTGCTTAGCCGGTTTTGTATTCCCATTTATCCGGTTACTTTTTTCCATAATCTTGACGTGAATAGTGTTCCACAATCTGTAATAATATTCTTCGGGAGACCATATAGTCGGAAGACTCCTCTGAAGAATGTTTGAATAAAATCTCTCGTGTCCATATTCTTTCTGACTGGAATAAAGTGACTCATTTTGGTCAGTCGATTCACCACAACCAGGATACTATCTCATTTTTCTGACGGAGGTAAGTCCATAATGAAATCTATAGTAATTGTTTCCCATGGTCGTTCGGGAACTTCATTCAATTTCAGTAATGTGTATAGTGTGTGTTTAGCCGTTGTCATTCTTTAGCATATGTCACAATTCTTGACATATCTTTTGACATCTTCACGTAGTCCTGGCCAATAGAATGACCTCATGATGAATTCTGTGGTCTTAGCCGTTCCTTCATGTCCTGCCATTTGGATATCGTGTTGTTGTCTTATGATGTCTGTTCTTATCTTTTCTTCTTCAGGAATCTATTATTTCCCATCGTACAACATGTTTCCATTCTCCCATTGGCATAAACCCAGAGCGATTCCTTTCATCTTCTTTTTTCTTTCCTCCAATGTTTCTCTTATAGCTTGAATTGTTTTGTCCCTTTTGTTTGCCTTCTCGATTTCCTTTTCTTCTATTGATGTGAATTGGATAACCTCTATTGCCTCGAAGTAGGTTTTTGGTAATAGTATTCATGTTTTTTGTTTGATTCTTTCGTCTTCTTTTGTTTGTAGTTTGTCGCTTACAATTCTTGTGAGAACGTCTGGCTTTCCAATCTCTTTACCGGGTCAGTATTCGATTTTGAAGTTGTATTTGCTGAGGTGTTCCATCTACCTTATCTGGCGGTCGTTCAATTCCTTCGTGGTCATGAACGGGACCAGATTCTTGTAGTCTGTTAGAACTCGGATCAGATGGTCGTTGTTCAGGACATATCTCCTCCATTTCTTTAATGCTTGAACTATTGCTAGTAGTTTTTTATTTGCAACATTGTATTTACACTCTGCAGGGGTCATAGTCTTGGATCAGTAAGACACTGGCCTCCATTTTCCATTTTCACATTGTTGCAATAGTATGCCTGAGTATACATATTTTGAGGCATCCGTTTCAATTATTGTCTTTTGGTTTGGGTTGAAGTGTACCAGTATTGATGCTGATGTCAGATGTATCTGGATGGCATCGTATGCTTTTTGTTCTGTTTCTCTCGATTCCCATTTCTTGTCTTTCTTGGTTAGGTTATAGAGTGGTTTTGCAAGACTGCTAAACCTATCTATAAACCTTTGATAAAAGTTGCAGAATCCCATAAAGTATTGAATATCTGTTTTGTTATTTAGTTTGAGCCAATTCCATATTGCTGCTGTTTTGACTGGGTCGACCTTGACCCCACTCCAATTGATGATAAATCTGAGGTATTTGGTTTCTTCTTTATGGAATTCGCATTTCGTTGGTTTGATCTTCATTCCCGATCCTTGTATTGCGGCCATGATATTGCTGACATCCTTCTGGTGCTGTTGCATGTTTTCCAAGTAGATGAGTACATCGTACAAGTATACGAGGTAATATATGTCGGGGTACTTATTGAGTACCTTGTTGATCTACCTTTGGAATGAAGCTGGTGTATTGGTAAGCTCAAAAGGCATAACTAAGTATTCGAACCTTCCATATCTTGAGGCAAATGTAGTCTTCTATTTGTCTCCTGCTTTGATGCGGATTTTGTAGTATGGGTCCTTGATGTCGACCTTGGTGAAGTATTTTGATGACAAAAGTCTATCCAATGCCTCTCCAATTAAGGGTAGTGGATATCGGTCTTTCTTGGTAACTGAATTGAGGGCTCTGTAGTCTACACAGAGTCTCATCTTTCCATCTTTCTTTTTGACAAATAGTATTGAAGATCCTCCTGATGCAAAGGAGTCTCTGATCCATTTTCGCTTTAGGTTTTGCTCGATGTACTTTCCAAGTTCTTTGAGCTCCGCTTCTCCTAGTGGGTATAATTTCTTATAGGGAATCTCTTTTGTTTTTCCCGTTTTCTTGTCTTTGTCCAGCTGAATTTCATGGTCAATTTCTGATCTTCGGGGTGGTAGTCCCGTAGCTTCCTCTTCTTGGAATAGATTCGTGAATCAATGATATTCCTTTAGAATCAATTCTTTCCATCCTTTTTTGCTTTAGTATTTCTTGTCTTAGATTGCTAGTTTCATGCTGATGTTGATCTTTGCTAGGACCACTTTTTCGTCTTCTTATCTCCATTTGAGAATTCCTGTTGTATCTCCCCTTCGATAGTACCATCCAAAGGCTTATGCTGTGATCTCTTTGATCTTGATTCTTTTTATTGTATAAGGCTTGTTTTGGTCCGTGCTTCCAAATCCTTGTCTCCCCTTGTAGTTTCTTCCAGTTGATATACTTCTTGCAGATCCTCTATGTTGATTTTTTCGATTATCAACTGTGCGATTCAATCACCTTTCTGGACCTCGTAGTCCTCTTGAGCCACGTTGGCCAAGACCACTTTGATTTCACCTGTGTAGTTGATGTCAATCACCTCCACCATGGGCATAAGTTGATGTTTAACTGCTAAACCACTGCGGGGTGCTATCTGTCTATAGGTACCTTCTGGTAGTCCAATGGCTATTCCTGTCACTATTGTTGCCTGCCCATTGTCAGGTATCTTGATTCCTTCGTTGGCATACAGGTCGTGTCCTGCTGCCACTTTGGAACCCTTGGTAGGCACTTTTGCTCCTTGGTCTAGTTTGTGTATCCGGACTCTCTTATCTTGCCGCATCTCAGCGAACTTTGCATGCGAAGTTTCTTCTTCTGCTTTTCATACCGGTGTCGAATAGACTACAGGCGAACTGTTGAGACATTGTGTCACACATAGTTTGCTTGTGAAGGTCATCTTGTTCTCATTCCAGTCTATTGTTGGGTTATGTCTTTGTAACCACGGCATCCCTAGGACTATCTCATGGTCTTGAGATTTGCTACCTAGAAGGTTACCATTTCCCTATGGCTGTCAATGTCCATAGGTACTTCTGCCGTATGGGTTATAGTACCCATTGCGCTTGGCTTTCTATCTGCTAGGTAGACTAGTCTCGCTTTCTTCACTTTCTTGGTATAGAGGTTGTATTTGTCACAGATTTCCTTGTCGATGAAATCTTCAGTAGCCCCGGAATCGACCATTGCATATATAGTTGTTTCTTCGTAACTTTCATTGTGTATCTTCGTCTTGATTATCACGTGATCTCTGTCTTCTTCTCCCCTTTACATATGTAGTGCCATGTAGTAGTTCACTAATTTGATGGGTTTTCTAGGTTCACATCTTAGGTCTCCCAGACGACTGTTTACTGGGGACCCGCGTCATTTTCCGCCAGTGAACCTTCTGCGATCATTTCATTCATATTGCTCCTCTTTCGAGCTTGGAAACGATTGTTTCCAGCAGCCCTGGTCCCTTGGTATCCACTATCTAATCAGCTTCTGCATTCTCGTATCCGATATCCTGCTTTTCCGCACCTCAAACAGAGTTTCCCATTCATTCTTCTAGCGTATTCTTTCTTTGACAGGTTCAGAGCAGGTCCTGCCCTTGATTTGTCCAACTTCATTGGTTCTCCTAGTAGTAATGCTCTGCTTTCACCTCAAGCTGCTTGCGGTTTGAAGGTTCCATCCACGTCTCTGGATGATTGGGCCACCCTATGTGCTATAGTGTTTTCCAAGTTGTTTCAAACCATGTTTAATTTGCTTTCCTTATTGATTGTCTATCTTGCAAATCGTTCTGCTATTGTGTAGCCCGAGTCGGAGATTCACCATACTTTTCGGAGTCTCTCACTACAGTTTCTTAGGAGGATGATGTGGAGAGCAGCATCATCAAACTCCGCCTTGTATTCCAATAGTTGGCATTCGTTCCAGTATACCAAAAAGGTCTGTTTTCCTTTTGGGAGTTTTTCCAGCTTTTGTCTTGCTGTCTTCTTAGCGTTAGGATTCCCAAATTGTTCAAAGAGTGTCGCCTTGAATTCCTCGTATGTGACCCATGCCCTCTGCTTCCTTCCATCTTGGAAGGGTATGATCTATTGTCTCACGAGTCTGCTTAGTATAAATTCCACATAGGGAATCTTGATCTCATCATGGTGTTCTCTATATCCTTTAACCACAAAATACCCTTCGCATTGTGCTAGGAATATTTGTAGCTTATCTTCGGCTTCTTCGTACATGTCAGGTTTTTTTACTTTCAGTCGCTGTATATTTCCTTATCCTGTGTTTCGTGTTGCTGCTAGAAATGCCTGAAACTGATTCTCAGTCATTCCAAGTATGCTAGTGCCTGGTGCCGGAGAGGCTGGGACTAGTGGTACAGGTACCCCTGATCCTGACATTCTTTCAGATCGTGGGGTTCCTGCAGGAGAGCTATCGACTGGTGATTCTTTCTCTGAGGTTACTGGGCTTGCTGCTTTTGAGGACTCTGCTGATATGTGATCTAGGACGTCGCTAAATCCCCCTAAGTTAAGGTTTTGATCATCGATGTCGATATCTCCTTCCCTATCTGGGTTGAAGGATGCCATCTTGTATGGTTTGGCGTCGCACTATGTGACACTTTGTAATGTAACGATTCCTCCTCGGATGGTTAGTTCTTGGCAACGGGGAACGAGACTTCTCTTCTTTTTCGTTTTCTTTCTTCATCTTACGATAGCACTAGGCCTCTACCTATGTTACCGATAGTACAATACCTGTGTCTTCTATTGGGAAAATCTATCGTAAGCTTTCTCAAACTCTTCTCTGTCAAGAGCTTTCCCTCTGCATAATAATAAATATTGCAATAGAGATAAAGGTCGTAAAGATGTTTTATATTCGTTAAAGTAATAAGTAGAAAAAGCGTAAAGAACCTATCCTCCTTGGCTATATCGACCTACTTATATAGTGTTCTTCCTGCTCATAGTCACGTGACCCAAAGTGGTCACAAGCGCGAAACCAAATCATAACAAACTAGTGATATGACCAAAGTGGTCACATGCTCAAAACCCATGACCTCATAGTGAGGTCATGTGCTAAAACTCATAAACTAATCATAACACAATAAACAAGTCATATAACTCGAACAAGTCATATGCGCAAGACCCATGACCTCATAATGAGGTCATGTGCTAAACATAAACCATATGCGCAAGGCATACCCGCAAGGCACACTTGCAAGGGAAACTCGTCAGGCACATATGCTATGACTCATAATCGAGTCATGTGCGAAATATAATAAATCATAACATAATAAGTCATATGACCCAAGTGAGTCATATGTGTAAAACAATAATATACCTATGACTCATAATCATAAGTCATGTGAAAACCTTTTCCATGCCAAGCCACATTTGTGACAGCTAGAGAGTATTGGGAACAAGTGCAAAAGTAACTTGAAGAGAGAGGATATTACATTGGTTGGGATGCAGTGAAACTGAAGAAGAGGTTGATAGATTTAATAAAGTTTAAAAAAAATCCGGTATGGAAAGAAATGGAGGGAGGATGTCAAATTACCAATAACAAGTTTCAGCTGAATGAAAGTGATTTGATCAGATTGGCAGCACCATTAGAAAAGGTAACGGGATTGAAGGAGGATGCGAGAAAGGAAAAAAAGGAGAAAATTGCAACAAAAAGAAAGGCTAAGGAGGAGGAGTGAGATCAAGGACTTGCTATACGACTATTGGCAATGCAAGGAACGATAAGATCTGAGCAGTTAAATTTGAACAATACTGAAAATGCATTGCTAGGTGCAGATCCTCAGCGAATCATCAGAAAATGTCGTCGATTACCAGAACATATTACTATATCTCCAAGAGCTGGTATTTTGAAAGAACGGGTACCAGAGAATTCTGGGACAATAGCTGCCATTCTACCAATTCAATAGTATATACGTACACTAGAGCCTGTATTGTAGATGCCACCGATTTCTCCTATTCATCAAGCTCATTGCTAAGTACCTGCCAATACATCCTCATTCTCCCAGAATCCTACCTGCTAAGTACTTCTGGTAGTAAAACTTTTATCGATGTTTTTAGAGCTAACTCAAGCTCAAGAAACAAACCGGGAAAA
>NW_003298830.1:621110-668351 GCF_000151645.1 Tuber melanosporum | reverse complement strand
GGTAATAGGAACTGAGAAAGAAGTATTCTGTCAATATTACTTATCTTGTTGTAATTGATCTCTTCTTATCTGTACCTATGTAAATCAGAAATCTTTTTTCTTCATCTAACTCCTCCTATGCGATCTTGCCTTATCTTGTTGCTATAACTCTATCATTTTTCAAAATTCATTAACTATTTTACAAATCCTTTTTCATTAATTCTTTTTTAAGTAGTTTTCAAGAGTAGGAGGACAATAATTAAAGTAAAAGGAAGTTTCAGAGCCATAAAAACAGATATGAATATTGGTTAAAACAGTAACAGCATGATACTAAATGCCAATAGGTGAAGAATAAATACGTTACGTAGAAGAAAAGTCTAGTGCACTTCAAAGGCATACAATATCAGCAAAACCCCATTCAACTGTCTCCCTGCATGATGACATTCTTCTATTAAATTTCTTTTCCTGCTTGCTTAATTGAAAACTATCAAAGAGTGAAAGTAAACCTGTAGATACAAGATAAGCTGGATTTCTATAAAGATAAAAATATGGTGCAAACTTTTGACATCTCAAAAGAAGTTTACTATCTGACAATAATGTATTATCATTCCTTATTTCTTCCAATAGTCCTCATATATGATAAATAATACCATCCAGTGCCCTTACAGCGGAGTATTTCACAGCATGCATATTCTTATAGCTATTATATCACTCCTTCTACTACTTGGTTAGACGGCAAATCTCTCGAATGGTGCAGTCAATAAATCCTCAGCATGCCTTTAAGAGTGCTCCTTTAGCATGAATTTTAGAGGCAAAGAGGTTTAATTTTGTAGTTGAAAGGTGTTCAGAAGCAAGCCATAAGTTGAAATCATGTAACAAAAAGTCCCAATTCTGATAAATAAATGACAGAATCCAATTTACAGCCTCTGAAATCGTACCAGGACTGTAGGGAAAAAAGATAGCAAGAGTTTCTAGACAAGTTGGCCATGCTAAGCAGCAAAGGAGTAAAAAAAAAGATTCTTCACCAGACAGGCATGCCCCCAAGGGTATAGAAAATATGGGAGAAAGTCAAGTAATCTGGAGGTACGCTTAATGTCCTGTAGTGTAAACTGAGTAAGATGGTAAACATCATTGTCAGTTAGAGATTTTAAAGTATGCTGGCGATAAAACTGTCTAGCTGGTAGTTCCCAGCTGTAGCACTCGATAAGGTAAAGGAAGACCACTTCAGGAGTACACACTTCCAAATATTCTCTTATTTCTTGATTGATCATCGATAGGAGATGCTGAACTGATTCCAAGTTCGCCATCCTGTCTGTCCGGTATGGTTTCAGGAGGGATGATTTCAGACTTGGATGCTGGAGAAATTTCAACTTATGTGATGTTACTCCTATGATGATCCTTTCCTTCTCAGACCACCGCTCCTCATAAGTCTCTTACTGCCTAACCCCTTTGATTAACTACATGGAGTATAGTCATAGGTCTGTGCAAACTTAAAAACTTTCTGTTCGCAACCGAATCGGGACTCCAGAAAAGCTCTAATACCGGCACGGGCCACCACCGTGGTGGTGAGTTCTTGCTATTATACGTATCATACTCCCAGTGGAATAGCACGCACACACACAACCGGGGTGCCGCAGAACGCCCCCTCTGGTGGGTGGGATTAATTAATGTTAGAAGGGGTGAAAGGGCGATTTGTGGATTGCCGGGTTGTCCGATGGGCCCCAGCTGTTGTGATGGGGTACGATATCGTATTCTTGGGTTGTGATTTTTTTATCATACGGATTCAACCGGTTGTGGAATCTTGTATGATATGATGCGTAAATAGCACCGCTATAAATTTAAGAACCCCGAACATCCAGAACCCCTACGCCGACACACTCTTTGCGTGAATGTATCATAACTTGGAAGAATTCCCTCCATCGCCCGCTCCGCGCAAGTGATCTCACTTAAACAAGCCACGTTGAGACTTTTTGATTTTCTGGGCCTACAAGTATGATACTCGAGTACCAGCGGCCCTCATGACACAATCACTGACCAATTTATCATAATATTATTATCATCGTCGTCATGCTCCGAACAAAACCCCATCACAACAAGTTGCACTTACCCTATTAATTTATACCTTCACTTCCCGCGCACCAAAACAAATCTCCGCACCAAAAGGAATTCAATCGATCCCAACATCAAATTTCTCGCCATGTCGAACGAAGCATTTCTAAATTGGGTTGCTATTGCATACCGCCAAACTTTGGTCTTTCCCTTGGATCTGAGTGGCATGCAATAGCAATTCTCTTTTAAAGACCCTCCGACATTACAAGTACAGTACAGTACATCACAGTGCACCTTCAACGGAAAAACAAAAAAAAAAAAAAAAACCAACGATACCGCCATAATATAAACAAAAAAAACACTCACACACCAAGCCAACCAGAACGACACAAAGAAGGACCAGTCAAAACGATACACCCACCACCATTGCTCAAAATATTCCTGATGCTCGCAAGCCCAAAGCAAAGAAAAAAGCAAAGAAAACCCAAGAATCTCCCCCTCTTCATTCCTCCTCCGCAATTCATTTTCATCTTTTTATACGATAGCTGGCAAAATCGATGGGTTAGATAGTCCAGGTTCACTTCACAGCTGTTGGTTATTACCCTACAAGGCAAAAGAAACAAACACATAAAACTCCGGGTATGCTAATAAGGTAGACCACATCCGATGGTCTACCTTATAAAAAAAGAAATGAGGAATCGGCAAAATATACATGTTCCACCTAGACCCAGGCTGATTGCTCTCATCCCGTCGTGAACGAATGAGTAAATGGAAAACAAGTGGAGGAGTAAAGGTTTGACTGGAGATAATTTCGCTTGAAACAATTTTTTGTGGTTGATAGGTACTTGGCTGCTGTTATTGTATAAGACCCGCGACACGCATGCAAGAGGGCAGGAAAGGGAAAAAAAGGAAAAAAAAAGCGAGAAGAACGAGGGTGAAAGAGAGTGACGAGGTGAAAAGACGGCTGTTTCTTGTGTGTGAATTAAAACTGATCCGTAAACTCTGAAATTGTCGGTAATGATCGAAACTCGATGATTTGTTGCTAGTCGTTTAAACGGGCTCCCTCCCCCAAATTCATCCGTTCACCTACAGCTTAGGTCACCTTTCCATCCCTCTCTTCTCTCCTCTCCCTCCCCACTCCCCCTCGCCCTTAATCCCAGTCTACCGGATAGTCATCTGCTTCGCCATCTTGTTCCCCTTCCCAGTAATACTCGACCCCTCACGAGCGCTGCCCGAAGAGCCAGGGCGCTTCTCAAACAACTTCCAGAACTTGAGATTCTCGTCACTAGCGCAGGTCGCCAAGGTCTGGCCGTCAGGGCTGAGGGCAGAGTGTAGGATTCTTGTCTCGTGGGCCGGAATCTCTACATTACGGACAAGGTTTGGGTAGCTCCAGATGTTGAGTTGGTTGTCGGGCATTCCGTGGCAGGAGACTAGTTCGCGGTAACTATAATAATAATGATGGTTAACTTAGCTATTGCGCAGTAGAGAAAAATAGATGACTAAGTTAGTTAACATGGAGGAAGCCCTTACTTGGTACTCCACTTCAAACTGGTAACCTGGCTACCGGTATCGATCGAGTTGACTCTAGCGCCAGTAGTCGAATTCCAGAAGTGGATGCAACGGTCGTAGTTACCGCCTCCGGTAGCAAGAAGGTTGAGTTGCCAGGGGCACCAAGCCAGGGCTTTAACGGCAGCCTTGTGGTTGGTCTTGGTCCACTTGGGTGTCTGAATGGACCTGGCATCCCAGATATTGACAAGGTTGTCGTTACCACCGCTGGCGAGTTGTGCGCCATCGGACCTCCACTCCAAACCGCAGACCTCAGAGGTGTGCGAGAGGAGCTCGGCAGTCTTGTGCTCCGCGATGCGGACATCATGGTTAAAGATGTTGCCGGAGCGGGAGCCGGTGGAAAGGATAGCCTTGTTCCAGCTCATGACCCCCACGCGGGTGTGGTGGCCGCCCATGGTGCGGAGCTTAGCCTGGTCTTCCACGTCCCAGATCTGAACGTCGCCGGAGCCGAGCCCGAGAGCGATGTAGGCTCCGTCGCCGGACCACTTGACGGATGTAACGTAGGTGTCGGGCGAGGTTTCGCACAGGGCATTGACATTTCCAGTGTCAGCATTCCAGACGTATACATGACGCTCGAGGCCGATGGCAACCTGGTTGCTCGAAGACCAATCAAGGAGGTTGAGGTAATAGTCGTCAACAAGGCCAGGAGCGTCAAGAACACGCTCTGGCGCAGTCAGGATACGGCGGCGGAATTGAGTGGCCGAGGCGACTGGCTTGAGCGGGCGGTTGTATTGCGATCTTAGGTCAATTGGCTTGGACGACTCTGGTGCTGAAGGCTTGAATGCCAATATGCGAGTAGTAAGGTTAACACCACAAGCAGCGGCAATCGAAGACTCATACTCGCGAGAATCGGTATTGGGACGCTGGTAAAGCTCGCTGGTGTCATCAGAGGCAGAATTGGTCGAATCGGTATCATCGCTGCCAAACACACCGCCGCTCAAAACCGAGTTGGATCGGCCGTGACTAGTGCCTGGACGGGAAGAGTGCTCAATCTTCGAGGAAGTAGTCGGAGAAGATGCTCCGCGGGTTGGAATGAAACGATCGCCGTTAATCCGGATAGTGGTCTTTCCAGTCCCAGATCTAGTCTTCCTCTTGATGGGGGTCTGACCCGCAGTGGTACCAGTTCCGGTCAACGCCCAATCACTAACACCAAGATCAAGGCGAAGCGGTGAAGCAGCCGATCTAGCGATATTCGACTTCGGTGAAGGAGCGACCCTCGACGAACGAGACTTTGACGAACCCGAAACATTCAACGAAGCAAACGCAGCGGTCAACGAGCTGCTGGTCCGAGAAGGTGCATCTCCGAAAAGATTGGCCTTCCGCGGGGGATCGGCGTGCCATGAGGGATCGTGATGACGACGACGAGCAGGAGGAGTGAAGGGTGAGGCGTTATTTGGGCTATTCCTCCCCCGAGGGGAGGGAGTAAGCGGCATACGACCACCTGCGGCCCTGGTGGAGAAAATGTTGGAGTGAGACTTCACTGGTGTCTGAACAGCTGTGGTGGCCATTTCGAAGCAGAAGAATGTCTGAACGGACTTATATATAAAGAACGTGCAGTTGCTGATGAATCGTTGTATCTTGAACAGGATCTCAACCAAATGATTCCTGAACGTTTGAAAAGAACAGATGAAGCAGCAAGATTAACTGACTAGCAGCGATTGTGTGATGAGAGCAGGTAGAGGATTCTTGTGTGAGGAGAAGTGATGCAGAAGATGGAGATGGTTGAAAGAAATTCGTGTGGAGAGAGGGGGTGGCTTTTGTAGGTTGAAAGTGCCAAGACGTAAACATCAAAGTGGAGCACTGGTCGTCAAGGCAACGCGAAATTTCGCCGACACCAGTTCTAAACTTGAAAGCGGTTGCAACCAACCTCACCAAAACTCCCACAGTTTTTATTCGGCCTCTGCACCACAGAACAAAAGCGGCTATGTTCTTTCCGGCGATTCTTGCTTCGCTAGCCAACCAGGGCCCGAATATCATTACAGTATGCTTACTTTGAGCGCTCACTCTTCGATGCCCTTCGCAGCGTCATTCCTCCGAAAAAAGTTACTGTATTATACATCAACCACAAAAAAAATACTCACATGTCCTCCCCCTCCACCGAAAGACCAGCCCCGCAAAACTCCAGTGCACCAGTGGGCAAAAGCGCGTATGACCTCCCTTCCCTTCCCTTCCCTCACCATAGCAACGCGCTTGTACCGGTATTCTTTTTTCCAAAAGAAAGAAAAAAATGTTTTTACCATAGCAGAGTGATCATGAACAATACTGCGGCTGTGGGTGGATGTTTCAGACGTCCCCAAGCTCTCAGACCGCCCGCCCCTTCCCTTCCCTTCCCTTCCTCCTCTCTAACCTACGGCTACGGTATGATATCTCTCTTTCGTTGCGTGCCGCTTCGCTAAGCTACAACTCATGAAGATCTCAAAGCCAAGTTAGTTAGCTAGGTACTGTGTAGTATGATAGCAGCCAACTGATACGAACTGAATTGGACTGGTTGGCTTTACGGTAGCACCGTAGAATACTGTAGGTAGCAAGGGAGGGAGCTACGTGATATGATACCATCTCGGATTGTGATATCCTCCATTTCTCTGATTACGATACATTTCCCTTCTTGAGAAATGAATGCCAACTTACAGTGATAATGTGATACAGTGCGGTAGGTAAAGCCATCGCTAGATCGACGTCCTCCTTCGGAACATCCCAGGTTCCGGTGTGATACAGTACAGTACTCTCTCGGCGACCAACCCCGTGAGCTCATTGTGAAGACCGAGGAGCCCTTTGTAACTAGCGCGAGCAATTCCTTTTTATTCGTTTAAATTATATCTTTCCCAATTGCTGGTAAATATTCTCCAATCAGGTCCCTGCCAGAGCAAGAATACTAAAACATAAAGCGTAAAGGATGAGGGAAGCAGGATGAATCGAACAAAGTGGAATAGGGCACTAGAGTCAGAAGAAAAAGAAAAAACCCGAAGAGAAACGAAAAATGGAAAATGGAAAATGGGAAGGAAAAAAAAAAACGCCCCCAGTTACAAGATCATAACTTAAAAAAAGATGAAGCGGGAAATGGTTGAAAAATAAATAAACAAGTGGCAAAACCTTCAATGACACCCCAGAACCCATTTTTCCCCAGAAATAATATCGCAAGTATGATCAAAAGGATTTTTTTAAAAAGACGTTGGCTTGTCTTTCTTGGCCAACCCCCCTCCCCTTTTCCGCCTCCGAAAGAATAGGACAAAAAAAAAAAGGAAAGCGATATCAAGAAAATCAATGGTACGCCGAGCAACACCAAATCAAGCAAATAAGGAGAGGAAAAAAAGAAAAGAAAGCGGGAGAATTGATTGAATAAACAAAAATGAACCAAAATTCTCCATTGACTGATCCCTTCAGTTACCATCGTTAACAATTAATGCGAGCGGGTCCCAATAGTCCAGCAAAGGTCGACTTTCGGTAGACCACTCCAGTGCACTAGGAAGAATGAAAGGAATCGGAAACCCCGGGTCAGGAGACTGAGGTCGGGTCGTGAAGATCACTATTTCGTTATCGCCCGCTTGATGCTGGAAACTTTTTTATCTTCGACGCCCCAGTCGGGCCTTCGAGCTATCCATATATGCCTAAGGAATGAGCGTTAATGAGTTTCAAAAGGTAATCCATAGAGAACACATACATATCGCTATACGCGTGTATCTGTCGGTTGTTGATGTCTTTCTGCACTGGCCCGAGTAGATTCTTCACATTGTCGGCCGACCATCCTAGAACCCTTGTCATAGGCGCTAATGTATACCCCTCAAGGGCCTCTGAGAGCCCAAGATTGTACCAGCGTCCGCAGTCTTTGAGATATGGATCTGACGGCCAAGGGCTCAATGGAAGCTTTAGCACCACCTCTTGGACGTCGACAAAACCCGCTTCCCTAAGCAATTGGCCAGTTCTTGCTTCGTACCTCAGTGGCTTGCCTGCACGCTCTGTGGCTTCAAGCAAGTATTGCTGCCACTGATACAAAGCATGGGCAGTGGTAAGTGTACCGTCATCACTACGAGCCTGAATATCGATATCTACATATTCAATCCAACCATAACCAGGTTTGAGATGTCTAAAAGTAACATTCATATTAGCTTTGAGGCTACGTATTTTAGATCAGCGCAGGGACGCACTCAAACGCTCGACGGAAGAGCGTAGGCCAGCTAGAGACACTCCCGCAGCCAGCCCGAAGGTGAATTAAGTCAAAAGAGTCCTTCCCTAGTGTCCATTCACTCTCAAAATCGCTGATTTGGAATCGAAGGTTACGTGGAATCCTACATAGCGTTAGATTAGCAAGATAATTCCGCCTGTGATTGAATTCCATATGCCTACCATTTAGGTTGTATTAATGATAAATCGATGCCGATGACCTGTCATAAGTTAAATTTTAGAGATTGGTTCAAGTGTAATTATTAAAAGAATCCTTTCTACCTCTGCATCAAGATATTTACTAATTGATAAATTAGTAACCACTTGATAGTAGGAGCGCGAGGAGGGCTTACTCCGCCATATCAATGGCCCAAATACCGGTTCCGGTACCGAGATCTAGGATTCTGGGTGGGGAATAATTTCTGGTGATTGGGGCACGGTGAAGCTCCTCCTGCCGTGCAACAAGAAACATCTTGTGGTAGATATCAAGGCGGTCTTGCTCTTTCTTTGGAGACATTAGCACCGACTCACAGCCCCCCTGATATTCCATAAACAGAAAAAAAGTCATGCAACAAAACTCGAAGGAAAGGGGGGATTGTACAAACCTCATCGTTTGGATACATGTAGGCACCACCTCGGTAGCCATGAAACCGTCTACCATTCTCAAATTGGTGCGTGTTACTGTCAATTGATATTGATGTGAGCAAAATCTGCGATTCTAATCTGCGATTTTTTGCTCCGACCATTTGAATCACGAGGCAAGGAAGAGGATCTCTTACAGGTTAAAACTCATGATTACTATTATTACTTATTCTTTCCTCAAGTCAAGGATAATTAAGAAACACTCGCTTCGGCGAGTTGGCCTTGGCGTGGAAGGTCAGTGAGGGTCAAGGGGTGGAAAGCTGAGGGTAGTTGAATAGAGAAGTATCGAAGCGAAGACAGGTTGAAGACTACAATTTGTAGATCAACGGAAAGGCGGGGGAGGGAAGTGATACAGGAAATACCGTATGAAGATGGAAAGAGTGAGAGAAGGAGGAGAAGTGGGAGAGGTGAGAGGAGATAGGGAAGGGAGGTAAAGGGACTGGAGGGATCAGGAGTGAGGAAGAGAGTTTTTTTTTTTTTTGACGGGCGGATGTCAAATCGGGTGGGGGGAGAAGGGGGAAAAGAAGAGAGGAAGGGGATACGTAAATATACTTTTATGAGCAAAGAGGGTGGTGAGGAACCCGAACCATACTGCTGGGATCCCCTTTCCCAGACTGTTAATGCTGCTTAGTTAGTGCTGAGTGGATGAGCGAGCGGGTGAGCGTCCAGGGGATGGATGGGGCATCATACCATAACTGAGTGCATCCTCCCCATATCCAATCGACTAGGACCCTTTTGTGGTATGTGTGCGTGGGTCTCCGTGTGTGCATGGGGGTGGGTGTGGTGGGTTCATGACTTATTCGCATGTATAACTGGATGGGCTCCTTGATCACACTGAGCCATCCACCCCACTGCTCCATACCGGTACGTTATGCGGGTTAGGATACCTTTCCTCCTACTGTGCAACTCCTCTGCTCAAAAAGCTCCCCCCGCCTATCCTTGCTCTAACTTATTCCTCGCTTTGGCTCCCTTCAGTTTCCTCCTTCCTCTCATGCGTAACCCTGCGCCAGCACACACCCGTATCCGGTTCATGGGCCTGCTCTTAAACCGCCCCAGTCCATGTCTTCTGGCATCGTAGATACCGGTATTCCCATGATATGCCCGACAACGATACCAGACGATATGGCGTCCCCGCATCCATATCGTGTCGCACAGCATTTGAGTATTATTATGATAGAAATAGTTGAACTGTTGAAGATTGTTGTTTGCCGTAGCGTCGAAGGACACCTGCTATAGTACGGTACAACATAGTGGCTCGCCGCCCGAGGCGCTGGTTTCCAGATCTGCTGCGGTACCTTTACCGTCCCATATGCTGCCTACAGCACGGCAGTCATACAACATCCTACAAAACATTTCCACCATACCGGGAATCCCTCCCTGCCACTTCTTCACCGTCCCATCCCTCCAGCCTCCTCTCCTCCTCCTCTTCCTTCTCCTCCCTCCTTCCCCTCCTCCATCCTCTCCACCCTCTCAATCCTCTCAATCTACAGATGCCCTGTCCGTGTTCTGCTACGGTATTATTCCCCCCGAGACTTTCCTACCTGACAACCTGACAACCTGACCATACCATCCATATTCCTTTTTACCGCGATTGGGCCATGGGCTAGCGTACCATACTCGAGTACCGTAGTTGTGCACAGTACATACCCGACCCAGTATGCCACTTCCCATGTGTACTCGTACATATAGCACAATGCACGCTACTCCTTGGATCCAAGCCCTTACGCCGGGCTCGCTATTCCCCCCCTTTTTTTCCCGCTTATTATTCTAGCATTGAGTGCGAAAGAGGCAAAAATGGGATACGGTAGTGGGAATTATCATGAAGACATGATAATCGCTAATTAAAAAAGCGTTCTGTCGATCTGGGCTGCAGGGTGTGATGCTCAGGCGTAAAGCGACGAAAGAGAAAGCGCAAATTCGGCTGTGGGCAAAAAATAAAGCACTGCAGCCAGGAAGCAAGCTGGCAGTCAGGCACCCTTCCTTTTCCCAGGCGGGGGATCCAAGCCAACCAGCTTTTGCAGCGGACGAGAGAGATGTGCATCCATCTACTTGCGGTGCATGCGTGTCCCGCTGATTGCACCCCGCTCGTCTGGGTGAGGGAGAACCTTCTCACTCCCTTTTTTCTCCTGCTTTTCCCTGCCCTTAATTTTTATTTTTATTTTATTATTACCGGTAATTTTTTTTTATTCCTCTTGGCCTTTTCCCCCTTTCCTTTCTTTTTTCTCCTCGGATATCATGCAGATCCGTTTTCATCTTGCTTTGTTCTGCTCCTATTTCTCAAGTACTCGAGTATCGCTCTTTTCTCGATTCGCTAACTCCGTTCTTGCGGGTTGGGGGCCAGCCTTGGTTTCGGGTCATGAACGGTGTCTGCGTTGGGGTGTGGGACCAGTGCCCCGGGTCAGTTGGATAAAAGAAAATTTCACGCCCAACGTCATGGGCCCCCCTTGTCAAGTGGAGTTGCCGATGAGTGGGAAGAATAGTGGGCTACCGTTGGTTGCAGAGAAGAGCCAGTCATATTGCGAGAAACTATTCGTTGTTGCAAGTGTTCTGTATCCTTCTCTTTCCTCAGGTGATACATAAAGAGTCCAGCATTATCTGCTACTGGTGCCGTACCTTTGCTTAAGTACCGGTGGGTTCTTCAGCACTTACCGGTGTCCTACGGTTCCGGGTACCGCGTTATGGGTCCAGGCCCTTGCTGTACAAGCGAACCGGTTTGACGAAACCAAGACGATATCCGGTCGCTCCCTCGAGAAATACACTAGAAGTTACCCCAAAAATTACTCGAGCGAATATTTTTGGGGCGTCATTTGCCCTTTCGGAATTTCTACACAATCTTCGAATCCCACTGGAGCGCTGTACGGGGGTACTATGCATTGGGTCGAAGAATTTTGGCAATGCATCTTGGTGAAGCTGTTAGTCAATCATTCCGGGCAATCAGCACAGAGCCCTCCGATATGGTATGTCATGCTATCACTCTCGCTAGTCTATCCAAAGAACCTATTTCGCATACCGGTATTGCGTTGGCACGTCGATAATCCCTCTTAAAGCTTTGACCTCTCTCCTGTCCCCTGTCAGACAGCCGTGGTTCGCTTGCGTCTCGATTAAAACAGGGTTGATCACCTGAACAACTGAGAACCGGAGAGAGGATCAAGATCCCAGAGCCACAGTCGCTTCTCATCTATGTTGTGCCCTTGGGCCAAAGCATTTGCCAGTTGTATTTCTCACATTTTGTTTGGATTTACCGCCCCCAGCCCTTCACCCTACCATGATCGTTATTGGTATGATAACGCCTACTCAAGCAATGTCGACTGGGGTGCTTTTTTTTTTCTTCCCCCATCTCTAATGTTGTAGAGGAAAAGCGGAGCAGAACAAATGGGGTCGGGTCGGACAAGGGCCGGACAAGGAACAGAGTTGCTGGTTGATTGAAACGGAAAGTTCGTGAGAGAGAGAAACAAAACCACGGGCAAGTGAAGAGCGGAATCGTGGGTGAGGAACCTACGGTATTGGGATAACTACAACCTACATAGTTTGACTCTTTGCCTAGTCGCTTGCGATCGCAACTTGTTATCGTATCAATGTTATTTTGAAACCAAAGTATGATATCGCAGCAAGCGAGCAAGAAGGCTGGGCAAGGTCTGGGGCTACGGTACGGTAAAGTATCATCATATTAGCCGATTG
The DNA here is from genome assembly GCF_000151645.1 of Tuber melanosporum. NCBI lineage: Eukaryota > Fungi > Ascomycota > Pezizomycetes > Pezizales > Tuberaceae > Tuber > Tuber melanosporum. Next base: position 656,279 of record NW_003298830.1, on the reverse strand, counting down.
GTGCACCGGATACCTGACCCCTGGGGCCCTAACGAAATTTTCGTACTAAAGGTTTGCCTAGGTCGGCTCATGATTTGGGTCGAAGACCCCGGCGAAGCAGTCTTTGATCTCGCCCTCAAAAATTCTTCGAAGTATGATACCGGTGCATTCACACCGATTTTGGGTTTTTGACGTTGTTGCGACTAGAGAGTCTGGGTACAAAGAACGAAAGTCAAGTTTAGTATCGCTTTCTCTCCCGCTTGATGTTCTCCTTTTTTCGGAGAGACTAGCGATGCTAACAAGGAGCACTTTATCGAGGGGAAAACAGGTTTATTCAGCAAGAGACAAAACACCCGGTGATACCGACGTTTCTCCCTGGACAAGTAAGCCCTTATCAGGCCTGGCTTTGCCGGATTCAATCCACCTCAGCCTGAAAATCACTACGGTATATACAAATGCCGGTATACAAGCTTGGACTGGAAGAAACCGGTGGGCAGTCTAATATTTTAACTCCACATCTGCAAAAGCCCCTACCGCAAGCCCCATCTACCGGGTATCCCGAGTGACATGCCGGTAGGTTACATTGGATATTCCCGGGATGTGGAGACAATGAATCTTGGACCTAAGATATTTTCATAATGCAGGTTTAGTGCTTGAATACTGCAATAATATTGAAAGTAATACCGGCTAGGAAATTACGAGCGACGAGATTGCTGGTGAGGTTGAGAATACTCGGCACCGACATCGGAGGACGAAGAAGGGAAAGGAAGGTGACCGGAGCCGCTAAAAATTTTGGCCGGGGATATGGGCAAGTGGACCTTCCCAGCATCGTGTGGGCATGCAAAAATGCCCAGCCCCTACGCAGAAGAACTGAAGATCGGTAATTTCGATATTAGTTTGATAACCTCGATCAAGCTTAAATTGTCTCTTTGCAGCCGCGCGAGGGTGTATATCGGTTCCCAGGTTCCAGGGAATAGGGGCGATAAGTCGGGACAGACTCAGCCAAATACTGATCCTTTCTGCAGCGCACCCGCTCACCCCATCTCTCTCCTGATTGGTGATGAGCCGATGTACGGTATGTGCAACCGCTAGGGGAGCACGTCGTGAGGCAAGGCTTTCTTCCCTTCCCCTCTACAGGAACTAGATTGGTTCCGGCAGGCCCCAAGTAAGGTCAAACCCCATAACTTGCAAGCTGCCGGGGCAAAGACGGGACATATAATGCTGTTCACCCAAACCAACCCTTATGTTCGCCTGACTTTGCTTAGTAATACATACAAAACTTAGCGCTTTGGCATATTTTTTGGATGTGCTCACCTGCCCAAAAACACCCGACTTACCGTCCTCAACCAATACTCACTCAATCAAAAAGCGGAGTCTAGAAAATTAAAGGGGAGCCAATTCTGGGCAGTTCTACAGAGATTTTTTCTCAAAATAGTTGATTGTTGTTGGGGTATGTTCATTCTTGGTTTTGGTTATGGGAGGGTTGATTTCAGACGCCCGACGCTGTACTAATCACCTGTTCTTGGCCCAGAGGGTATCACGCAAGGAGATTGCTGAGTGAAGTTGATGCGACCCGGATCCCTTAGGGAAGTCATGGAGGGGGGGTGTCGCAAACTACACCAGAAGAATAACTCGTGAATACAATCAGTGGTGCACGATGTTTACTACAGATGCACACAGGGAACATAATGGAGCTCTCGGCAGTTGTTGTGCTGGTACTGTACGTGGATGGGTTTCCTACAAGATTTGGGCGGCGAGCGCTTGGGCAGAGTGGGCAAAGGCTCTTCTCACCTTTAATTTTTTTTATTTTTTCCTAGGGACTATTTCTCGGGGGGTTTACCTTATTTTTTGTTTTTATTTTATTTTATTTTTCCTGCTGGCATGGCCCCGCACAATCCCGTAAGGGCTATCGCCATCTCCAAAAGAAAAACTGGCGCGGGATGAAGTGATGTGAGATGTCAAATTGGGGGATTAAAATGGCTTCTTTCAGCTCAGGGAATCGGCTTCTCAGGTCATGTTTGGATCCACTAATAATCGCTCTTTCGAAAAGCGAGAGTTTCTACAATGTATCAAATGGAAAATACCGTGGGACTTCTTCGGCCCCACTCAGGAAAAAAGATAATTACTTTGACAATCGACATGCCATGTCATCTACATATGCAGCATGTGCGAAGAAAGAAGGTTCGTGGGGGTAGCCGAGGGTAATGTGGGACGAGTGGGGGAAAAGGAGGAAGCTCGAACGGAGGTGGGTACCTCTATTCTTGTGAAGTGCCTAGAGCTGCGTTAAGTTACGTTCGGAAATAAATATGCTGAAGGAGTGGATAGTATTATAGCGGAAAGTCATTTGCACTGAGTTCGGCTCTTTGAGATACTAGCTTCATCAAATCGAAGAGCAGCAGTAAGCTGGAGGAGAGGCGTACAGTGCGGTAACAAGGGACTATGATTTTTCCGTGAAATCTCCTTGAGATGGTTATGGAAGGATGGGGGACGGATAGTGCCCCCTCCTCCCTCCCTCGCATGTCATTTACTATCATCGACTGACGCCACCCCGTTGGACGGTGGGAGACACCAAGGTCTTGCATGTACCGAGCCGAGATGATAAGGAGCACGCGCCGTTTTAAGTTTGACCGATGATGGGTTGAATGAATAAAAAAATAGGAATAAAAAATAGACCCGAGGCGCTGACAGTTTGCCCGAGTTAACACATACCGGTATTGCACTACTTCACCTGGTGTCACTCCATTCCATTGATTAGGGCGATGGACATTACCGTTCCCCCCCCCAAGATATCAAGAAAGACAACAGGGCAGGGTACTCCTGCTCACCTGTACCATACCGGTATATTAGTGTACACTTGCACTGCATCACCACAGTGCAAGTGCGGCACCGCCACCAAGAGGAAGAGAGCGTTCACGGATGCGCACATTTGGCGCTACCGAGAGAATGGGGAGGAGGAATACTGGTACAGGACAGCACATCTTGTGTATGTGTCACTTCAACTGATGCACGGCTTACTCGGTAGAATTAATTAGTCTACAAGGGCAGGTGCGTGCATACAGACGACTAGTACCGTACAGTGTACAGCACGTATAACTACTTACAAAGGAAACAGAGACAGAGGGAAAGAGGGAGACAGAGGGCTTGCATACCGAATCGGCCTAGGCCACATCTAAACCACCAATCTTGAAACACCTATGATACCTGCGAAAGGTGAGAAAAAAGAAGAAAAAATACATAAACACAAACTGTGTTAAATTACCCTATCTTAACCCACACCCATCGGCTTTGGGGGAAAGGAAGGGACAAGATTGCTTCTAGAATGACTCGAAAGCTTCCGTCCGGTACTAGCATTGCACAGTTGGTAGAATCATATTACAAGTACGGCACATGACATAAATTAACACACCTTCGGCGGCAGCAGCAGATATTCAAGCAATATATTCATTCTCTATTTTTTCTATTACACAATCTCCTGGAAGAATGAATGAAACTTTGATTGAACTGGAATCCGGAAAGCGGAGAGGTAGGGAGGGAATTACAGGGTTTCAATACTGGCTGGCTGGCTGCCTTGCAGCAGCGGTAGCAGATGCTGTTTGCCTTGTCTGTCTGCACGAGCAGGTCGGTGTATACGCTCCGGTCCGAGAGGAAGGCACATGTGGGGCCTGCAGCCAAACTTTATGAGCAGGTGGGAATGTACAGTGCTATAAGAAAGTAAGGGTAAGGAAGTCAAAATTAAGAGCGGGAGAAAGAAAGGGCACGATACACAGAGAGAGAGGGGGCGAGAGAGAGGAAGTATAAAGGAAAAAAAGGGGGGCGGGGAATAAAAGAGATACCGGTAGAGGAGGAGAGAAGAGTCGGCATGAAGTCCGGTGCTGGAGGAGTTTTTCATTTCCCGCAGCAGCAAGCAAGTAGGTACTATACCATGGAACCTATCCGGAACCAACCCAACAGGAGGATCCCCACTGCGAAGTGAACCCCCCCTCTACAGATATCCGCTCTATCGATATATCTATCTATCGAGCCTATCAATCAAGCATCCCCATGTCTGGAGTCTATAACCATGGCATAATCCACCATAACACACAACCAAGGCACTGTACGATACTCACAGCATACATACATACCGGTACCTAGAGTGCTTACATCACATTGCGACACATTTGCAAAGACTTACTTTGTCATAACTCTCCCCATCTCTCAGACACGATCCCAAATCCAGAACTACCCATGGTACCCGCCTGCGGTACCTCCCCAACAAACCCTGGTTAACTGATCGCAGTTACAACACTCCGAATCCTTCCGATTTTCCCGCGAGCCGTTCGCCAGCCCCTCATACACGCCCTTTAATCTACAAGCACGGTGGAAGAAAAACGTTCCCGTATGGCGCGGGAGGATACAAGTACCGTGCCGGTACCTTCGGAGGGGATTCAAGACTGAAAGCCCCAGCTCGAGCGTGGGGGGGGGGTTGTTAGGTGCTGTGCGAGCCCAGCAAGAAGCGTAAGTGCCGCTCGGCTCAAACCGAGATGTCGGGACCTTGGGATTTTTTGCGCGGGACTGATTAGTCTCCACGGGAGTGGTGGGGGTGTATGTACTGTACAAGTAGTAAAGTAGGAGGTTTTTTTTTTTTCAATTTCGGGAGTGAGTGCGTATTGTCTGTAGTGCCACCTTATCACGAAGGCCGATTAATTTCCGAGAGAGTGTTATGTCCGATTCATGTATGGTCACTCGTGACAGGAGTTTTTCCTCTTCCGGCGATGCCGGAAGTGGCTGTTGCGACGCGTAGTACCACCCACGGAAGTGCGGAGTTTAACGTGGAATATAGTAGCAGAGCACGGAAGTTTTCCCAGCCGTCTGGTCCTCCCCCTCCCTCACTTCTAACCGACCAACAACTGTAACACTCCTCCACCATCAGCCGGGTTGGAAGGGGGGGGGAAATCCTGCTGAAAAATCACTGCCACGAGTGAGGCTGCATGACCATTGGTATTGTATTGTACGATACCGCCTCAATGGTCCCCGGTAGTGATCAGGCCAGGGGTCCACTTTCCTTTGGCAGAGGTGTGATAGAAAGGGAGTTCACTTCGCACTGGGATGCTGAATAGAGAGAGACATGGTGTGTACTTTCACGTGCACTTTGAGATAATAGGTAGAATTCACGGGATAGGGGTTTTTTTTTTTTTTTTTGTTAAATCCGTGGATTGATATTAAGTACATGGGCAGGACACGTCAAGTGTATATAATCTAAGTAACGACATAAAGATTCAAAGTGCTAAAAAGAAAGGAGGACATTCCAGTCCTATTCAATGTCCTCTGGTCCTATGATCCCTTGAATACGGGACCAATCCTGTGTGCTCTTCTCTGAAGTAAGAAAGGCATGATAGGTAGAGAGGGAAGCTGACACCACTAGTAGATATCAAAACAATGGAAGAAAAACTCCTAGTATCATACGATAGCAACAAATAACCTTGTCTTTCTCATCACCCTAGCACTGTCAGAGTAGGAGCTTTCGCAGGACGATATTGGTCACACCTTGGAAACAAGAAGGCCTTATCATCCTTGGAGTAGCATCATACACGCCCGGATATGTTATGATCTCCTGAAGGAGAGAGAGAGAATTTCCAACTCACATATACCGGTATGAGGTTTTGTCAATCGATTGGATATGGTATCATAGGTTTATGTCAACCGGTCATAGCGTTTGGTCTTTATTATTATTATTGCCATACTTTTCGTAACTATGTAGGTATCATAAGAATGCTACTAGTTACTTATAGAAGTGGGCTAATTATATTCCACAACCCCCTTCCCCACGGTATATTTTAACCCATTTAGGGGGGGGGGGGGAAAACAATTTTTTTTGTTTGGTTTTCCAGGGTAGGGCCTAATTTAAATAGTTTTTCCAACCCCCCCACCCTTGAACAGCGGTTTTAAAAAAAGTATTATAAGAAATTTTTATTTCATTTTAACCCCCCCCCCCCCACAACCACCCATCAAACTAGGAAGGTAAAAAAAAAAAAAAAAAAAAAGTAGGTGGTCTGGGAGGTTGAGTACCGGTAACTCTCAAAGAGGTTCTTGATCCGCCCTAACTTGGTCGCAATATATTACATTATCCTACCAAAGGCAATATACACGAACATGATACAAACATGAGCCAAAAAAAAAAAAAGAAAAAAAAAAAAAGAAAAAACCCCCCCGCAAGAATTTTGTCCAGTGCTTTCGAAATCATTCATTTAGAAATTCCTTTCCTTCTTTTCCCATTTTCACACATTTTATTCAAATTTTTTTTTCCCCTCCTCGAACCCTCCCGTTCGTTCGCTTACCCTGCACTCTCACCGAATAAGGTATTATCTTATCATATCATACAAGTGCAAGTTAAGGGTAAGTGAGACACGGGACGCCCGGACGATTTGACATGGGACTCAGGAAGGGGGTGGGGGGGGTAGGAGGTCATAAGTGAGTCCGTGTGTTGGAAGGGTACCGTATCATACAAGTTATGTAAGAGTATGATACTTGTACTGGTACTTGTAACGTGGATGACAAGGACCGGGGAAGGGTTATTACTTGTATCATAAAAAGAAACACACAACCCGCTCTCGTTTATGCTGGTAGCGATAAAAAAAAAAAAGAAAAAGAACATTTCAAATGTTCCCCAACGTGACACCGCGTCAAAAAAAAACAAAAAAACAACAACACATGAGATTAACTGATGTCGTCTACGGTACAGTACTCGAGTAACTTACTTTGTAGTATAAATACTGTACGAGTATGATATGGTATCATACATTGATCGTTGCGCTAGAAACTTGGTGTGGGATCGCCGGTTTCCTGGGATTGTCGACAAATATCATAACAGTACCACGGAAACTAGGCAAGGGAGGGAGGGGGGGGGTGCCTTTATAATATTATTCTTGGTATCACAGGATTTCACATTCCGACGATAAAACAACAGAGTATTCGACTCACTTTTAAACGGAGAGCAGGCCCAATCAATAATTCTATGATACCGTACATACATACACAAAAGGGAATTTTCTTTCTGTCGGCGAAAAAAATAAATAAATAAATTTGAATTCTAATACCGGTAATAGAACTATCACCTATGTTTATCCCACTTCCCCCATATCTTGACCTTATTTTTGAATTTTTGAATTTTTCTTCATATCATAGTTTTTATGATGGGTCAAAGGCGAGGTGGTTCTCTCCGGGTGTTTCACTTTTCTTGATGGTACAGTACAAGTACAGTACAGTATACCATAGGTTACGGCATTTCTCGGTCAATGGTATCCGGAGGGGATTTTTTCTCTCTTTCGCCAAGAGTATATAGTACTGAAGTATATATAGTATTGAAAAGGTTTACCGTACTCGGTCAGGTCCAGGTTTGTGTCAATGGTACCTGGTGCGAGTACAGGTATGCGATGGTATTGGATATACCTCCTTGTCATTGATAGTATGTTGGGCCTTCTCTCATGCTCTTTCACGTGGGTTCGCAATGTTGGGATCCGTTCTACGGTACTCGTACTCGAGTAACATCTCTTCTGTCTGTCTGGGCTATTCCGGTTTGGGTGAGACATTGGAGTGCGGAGGTGATATCCGGGAGCTATGAAATTGGTTGGTTTCGATTAATTGGGAGATGTCAACTAGAGGATGTCAAGGTGATCGATTACGGTGCCGTTTAATGAGTATTTATGAATACTGGGTTTTTATTATTATAGTTTTCCGGTAAACAGTATGGTACGAAGCATGCTCAGGGCGCATGATAAGAGGCTAGTCTATCCTGTGGGAAACTGACATACATAGTACATACAAACGGACAGACTCGGAAGAGAGTAAAAAAAAACACATGAAACTAGGGGAGACAAGAGGGTTTGGAGAAAGGAAATTTTGTTTTAGGGACAGCCGCTACCTTTTAGGGATCGCCCGATCACTAACACTTTTCCTTGGGCACCGGGAGATTTAGAAGAGAATTTCGCAGAGGACATCCTTTCCCATCTTTTTCAAGAGCTCCGTCATCTCTTGGAGGCATTTTCTAGTCTCCAAGAATGCGCATTCAGCCTTCGCCGCTGCCATCTTGGCTTCTTCCGCTGCACATTCCGCGTCTCTGCTCTTGCTTACAGCATCCACCATAATGCTGCTCATTTGAAGCAAGCGTTCCCTTCTCGGACTCTGAACTTCTTCGCTGGCAGAGTTGATCAGATCCATACAAACGGCAATGGGATTGGACTCCTTGGATGGGCTCTCGTCAAGGTTGGGAATATAACCTGAGGTGTAGTATTTGCCTCCGAGTGCGTTGAATTCACGTGAGCCATCTGGAGTGCTTGGCAACTGGGTGGAAAGGCGTTTGATGAGGTTCTCAACATCATCTTGCGAGAACTCGGTCTTTTGCTCGTAGCGACCGAGTGGCTGTGGAGTAAGGGTCGCGGGGGGCAAGCGAATGGTGAGACTAGAAGTTGCCTTTGCTAGCTTATCCTTATCCTTTTTGGCTCCACGAGAAAATAGTCCATCAGGGGAGATCTTGGGGGATCTATGAAGCCACCCAGCGAGATTCCCGAGAGATCTAGATTTAGCTTTCTCTTTCTTCACCGGAGTAACACCTTCTTCCTGTGCGTTGGAGGGGTCGTAATTTTCCTTTCCAGATATGGCCGAAGTGGGCGCTGAAACGAGAGAACGGCGTCCAAACCAGCCGCGTCCAGGAGAGGGCAAGGTTCTAGGATTTCTGTTTGAACCGATCCCACTTAGATCTGCGAGCGCCCGAATTTTGCTTGGAGTGAACCTTTCGGGAGAGTTTTCTGTGGGGGGGCCTCGAGGAAGGGTTTGATTCCTGTCATTTCTCCTTAGAGGGTCTCCAGCTGAGTGGCTTGGGGATACTCTTTTAGGCGTGAGAGTCTCCGGGTACTTGGTAGGAACGGTATCGCCAGGTTTAGGGTTGGCGAATATTAAACTCTCCTGTTTTATGATAGCTCCGGAATCACCCATGTTCTTAACCATATTGCCTTTATTGCGATCTAAACTCCTCAGCCATTCACCACTCGGAGGATTATTTTTCTTATGAGCGTACTGGTTTGTTGGCTTCGGTTTATCTTTGGCTTCTGAGTTTTGAATGATATCCTGCGAACTCGCTGTACCATTAGCGTCCAGACCACAAAGGTTTTGATCGATGCTCTCTGCAAGTGTAGTGCTGGGGTCCGGCGCCTGGAAAGTAAAAGATGATTTCATTTTGATGCCAGAGCCACGGCGAAGGAAATTTTTGGTAGCAGGCAAGTTCCCATTTTTGGCCGTAGCCTTGGAGTTCTCCGGTGGTTTGGTAGGAATAGTTTTTGGGGGGATAATTGTGTCGTTTCTATTGTAGCGAGGCATAGTTGCTTTCGCGGTTTCACCGGATCCGGAAGTGCTAGTTGACATGGTAGTGCTCGTCGATTTCGTAGTCTTGTTTGATCCGGCACTGGTTCTCTGATGAGTTTTAGAGAGGACTTTCCCATGGCTGGGGCTAGGATGACCGGTGCTGGCCACAGCTGTGTTTGTACGCTCATTGGACGGCGCCGCCCCAAGGGGTGGTACGAGAGGCTGGCTCGTATCTGGCTGAAGAACAATCGGCCCCAGTGGAGGGGTTGAGTTCTTGGTATTCTCTGCCTCGGGGACGCACGACTTATCATGCGTTTCGTCCAGGTGCTCCCCTGCGCTAGATAGAGGGTTCTGAACTCCGACTGGATTGGCTGTTTCACTCACGGCCTTGGGGGGTGGTGGAGGTGGCGCATCTTCCTCCTCACATTCCAATACTGTGCTAATAGAGTTTCTGGTGAAAACCCTGCTGGGGGAACGAACCATACACTGAGAATTGCCGGATCCAAGAGATATGCCGAATTCCATCGCATTTTTGGGAACTTCAACCAGCTTCGGTGATCCTTTGGAGAATCCCGTTCTGGTAAGGACTACAGGCTCTGCCTGCGCCATGGTTGCTATGCTTTCACTGCTATTAGATCCAGCACTCAAAAGCGTTGATGACGAATCTTCCCTTAAAAGGGGCGTGTCCTCGTAGATAGATATGGCCGAATTGAACCGTCTCTTGGGAGAGGATAGAAGACTTGACGAAATGCTGGTTCTTGATCCTCTCTTGTCCATAATATATCCCGGTGCATGTTTCCCTCGGTGAACTGACGGGGATGTAAGAGACTTGTTAGAGTGGAGTTTTGTAGTTGGTGCGATATTTGGGGAACGGGGGTTAGTTGGAACTAAAGGCACCATCGCTTTGGGTTTTGTACCAATTTCGGGTTTAGCGTTTTCAAGCATTTTTTCAACGGGTAGCTTTCTGTTGTTTCCGTCTCTGGCGAGGAGACTACGATCAATGACCCCAGGTTTGGGTATAACACTTGTATCCCTCAAGCTGGTAAACCGTCCAAGGTCCGCACTTTTCTCTTTGGGGGGCACTTCGTTTTTCGGGGGAGGGTATGACTTTTTAGCTAATTTGGGTATATTTGAAGTATTAATATCGCCACCTGAGGAGATACGGAGTGTCTTCATTAGACTAGGCTTAGGTTGTGTAGGTTCCACGTTTGCTCCCTTGGCTCTTGAGGCAAAAGGGCCTGTTTCCTTTCCCTTTAGGGTTTTCGAAATCAGCTTCTTCGCCGTGGTCGGCGCCGGAGGAGTGAGTGGAAGTTCCTTATCTTTTCCAAATGTGGCGGTGGATCTAGGAATACCGCTGCGTGTACTGGTTGTACAAATGCTCGAGGGAGAAGAGAACACAATCGTCTGGCCAGGCGGACTCGAAAGTGTCACTTCTGGAATCCAACCGGGATCAGATAGTGGGGTAGTAACACCTCCCTCAACGTCACCGACTGCATTTATTAAGGAATGTTGAGGTAATGGTGCAAGATATTCTTCAAGCGCGCCACCATAGACCTGAGAATCTCTCCATCGATCTTCTACCATGTTGTTTTCTTTTACAGTGTTCATAATTGGAGAAAAACTCTCTAGACGGAGAGCCCCAGGTGACTCATTTGGTGACAAAGAGGATAGTTGGTTCGCAATATCATTGTAAAGTGACGGTGGGGTTGGAGGAGTTTCTGGGCTGACCAAAGAATCTGTTTGGTTGGCGGGCGGGGGGGTCAGGGATCTGGGTGGGGTTTTTGGGACTAGGGATTCGTTGGGGACTTCTGGGCTGGTGGCTGTGGTGATACTTGTGACGGGTGATGTAGACTCCAGCTCCCCGTGTTCGATTTTGTTTTCCATTTGGGTGTTTTTTTCCTGGAGACTGTCGGAGTTTTCGAGACCGATGGTTGTGACAGGAGTCGTAACAGAAACGCTAACCTCCGTCCCTGCAGCCTCCCCCGAACCAGACCCATGCTCGTCAGGAAGAAGAAAACTCTTGTTATGGTAGAATATCTGAAAGGCATGCATGTTTAGTAGGAAGTTTAGACATTGGGATGGGAACTTACCTGCTCGTTAGCTACCGGCTTGCCTCCGCTTGTGCTGGTGAGTGGGTCCAGGCCAGTATTAGATTCAATTAGAAGATGTGTAATACTGCGGTCAAGTTTTTCGGTAGCTCTAACAAAGTCTAAGTATTCTTCGGATGCTTCTCTGTTGCCTAAAGTTTCAGCAGTGGTATCGACCGCCTCTGGGGATTTAGATTGGCTATGTTTCAGCCTCTGGGCTACAGCATTGGACTCTCGCCAGTAATATTGCTCCTGGAAGCTCTGAGGGAAGAATGGTGGTAGTTAGTATAAAGAAGTGGAGGTAGATGCTAGGGCAGGAAACGTAATAATAGGGAATGATAGGGAAGGCAAACGTTTAAACTGTCTATTGCAGCTGAATTTGCGCATAGTCCCCTTAGGTGTGCAAAAGCTTTAATTATCCTAATATCGCGAGGCAAATGCGGTAATGCGGACTTTAAGCCATGCACAAGATCTATGAAAAGATCGCACCACTCATCCTCGGTCAGAGAAACAGTGATCTATTCACTCAGTTAGCCTGGTGAGTTGATTGGAGAAAAAACCCCGAGATAACTTGCCATTGTAGCATCCTCCTGAGATTTTTTTCTTGTACCTTGAGGCCCACCTTCATCCGGGGGATGAGGTAGATCATTTAGCGGCATGGTAGATTTGCCAGGCAGCTGGTATGTGGTTGTGGGAACAAGCACTGGTATCGTTTAGAGAGATTGATTGATGAGGTGGATGGATGGATGGGGGATGGGCCGGGGAACATGAAGACGAGAGATATATGATACTCATTTTGGGGCTATCATACGTCTTATTGGGAGATATGGGGGTGGTGTTTTGCCCTCATTGGTATCCATTACTACTCTGCTTGCGTATTATGTTAGGTTGAAGGGTATATAATTTTATTCCTCAAGCCGCCACCTGCTAGCCGCCCAGCCAAGCCGGTTTAATAATTTTGATCTTACTAACAGTATGATAATTGAACATCATAAAGGTAACAATAGGGAGCAATATTTGGAAACGGTGTTGAATAAAAGTAGTGGTGAGGTGCTCTGATGAACCCTACCCAAAAGGGGAGTTCAAGGCGATGGTCTTTCCTGTAGGGTTTTAGAGTTGGGCTGAAAGCGCAGCTCTCTTGGATATTATTAGAGGAACGATTAGAGCTGTTGTGCGGATATTGGCGAGTGGAGAAATCGTCGCACTTTGTACAGATGCCAGGATGAGGAAAAGTTGGAGGCCAAAATAGGTCGTGATATTGCATTAATTACGTTAGGTAAAGTAATTTATAGTTGAATTTAATGCGAAACTAGTATTCAGTTTCACCTGTGTGGAAAAACCTACCGCTCAATGACTCGAACAACGTCAGGAGCAGCGTCAGCCTTTCTCATTTCGAATGCTTCCTTCCTTTCCATACTTCCGTCGGGGCCTGGGTCCTCTCCATAAGTTGGCTGATCGCTGGGGGTCAGCTCTACTACAATCGTAGGTGCCCGGCCTCGCCCTCTGATTGGTGAGGTGGTAGGAGCACCATCAGTTGCGCCCTCAGTAGTGGTGACTGTGGTTGTAGGAACACCAAGTGGGTTTCCGTTCCCTGGCTTATCTACTGACTGCTTCTTCCCTGCCTTCTCCTGTTCTTGGACGACCCTTAAGAGGTCCGGGTAATATCTTTCCCCCACATCCGGATGTGACTTTGTTTCAAGCGGAAATGTCAACCTTGCGATTTTTTTCTTTCGAAATGTTGGAGGTAGGGGAGGAGAGATACCCTGACTCGATTCATCATAGTTGCTTCTCCAAGATGTTTGAAACAACTACCTTTCTTAAATGTCATTTCTGCCTCATCCTTCCAACCTCCTTCCTTTCGCACTATTTCCTGTTTCAAAGCCTTAACCCCTTCCGGAACGTCCATGCTTTCAAAAGTAGCGTCATACGACACCCCTTGGAAGAAGGGTATCGAGAATCTCGGTCCTGAGCCGGCAGACGGGGAAATAACACGATGAGCTGTTGATATACAAACGCCGTCGGTCATGGCCTCGAGGCCTCGTCCTATTGCAACAACTTTGAAATTTTTAATATCATGGCAGGCAATGCAATAGGAGAGGGGGTATTACCAAATGTCCCCTTTATGGGAACACAATCTACCCAATCTCCTCTATAGTTCTGAACCTGAAGACCCTTGTGGTCTGTTGCCTGAAGAAGATAGGAGCTAAGGTTCGAATCTATTTTGGTCCGGTATTAATATCTCTCTTCATTATTGCCGTTAGTTGGGTATTGCGTGTAAAATAGTTTCAAACCTTTGTGCGGTCCAACTAGAGAGGGGGTATTAGCACTAAGTAGCTTACTAGTATAACGAACATAAACGCAGATAGGCCAGTTTCCTCACCTCCTTGGCTCCCCGCCGCTTGCTCGCCTAGCTCTCCCAAATCAGGGTATTTGACGATTTTCATCTTATCCTGCCTCTTTGTCCCGGAAGCGCTTTCTTCTGATGCATCAAAATATTTTTCAAAGGAATCGGCTGGCAATCCAATAGCCTCGGCAACAAGGCTGGTAAAGTTTGTTGAAAGTTTAGCCATTTGATCCATGTATTCTGTAAAGGTTTTTCGAAAACCGGGCAACAGCTCCTCTTTAGGCCAATGATTTGGGCCGCGGAGCATGCGGTATCTAGGCTCATCGGGAGCGGGGGCAGGGAGCTCGGTTGCGAGGTCGATTTGTTCGCGCCAGTCCGTGGCATGTTTGGTACTGTGAAGTTTTCTGGGTCAGCGGCTAATGCATTTTGAAGTCTATTGTGGAGCTATAAGTTTCCTCTCAAGTTTGAAGCCACATGAGCTCGGAGAAACATACATTTCATTTCCAAGCCGGCTGTAACCTAAAAAGTGAGGAGCTGCGTTCCCAAGAACTCAAGTTAGCATTCCGGTTCTATGACGTGAGATGTTCGTTCTCATTTTCCCGCACAGATCAAGAGCCGTTCGTGATGATCACCATTCAGCATTCCGTGCTCTCACGCAATATCAGGGGACAAGAAGAGCTTGTGGAGGCAAAGTAATCACTTACAATTCTTCATCTCAAGTCTCAACTTCTCGCTCTCGGGCAAGTCAAAGAAAGCCTTTCCGAGCCTGATGACCTCTTCCACGAGGTCTTCATCAATCCCCGTATTCTTGATGTAGAGGAATCCAACCTCGAGCAATGTTCGCCTCAGCTCGTCCAGGAAGGCTGGTTTGGTACTTTCATCCCTTGATAAGGAAAAATCTAAGACGGGTACAGCAGAAAAGGACGACATTTTGTGTGTGAGGCTTTGCTGCTACTGGTTGCCTGTCAGGTTGGTGCCGCAATTATGGTAATTGATTCGGGTGGGGGTGCAACTTGGGCAGGAAGGCGTCAACCCCGACTGGCCAAATAACCGTGACAGAATACCACTCTCGTCTGCTACACGTTATGGACATGAGAGGGTGGTGAAAATACCGCTCGGGCGGGAAGAGGTCAACCCGGACAAGCACGACAATTCCGCCCTCACCCCGCTCTCGCCTGCCACTCGGAATGGACACCATGAGGTAGTGGAATTACTGCTCGGACGGGAAGGGGTCAAGCCTGACAAGCCTGACAAGCCTGATAATTCCGGCCGAAACCCGCTCTCGTACGGTATGCCATTGAGAATAGACATGAGGGAGTGGTAAGCATACCGTACTACTCGAGCGGGAAGAGGTCAACCCTGACGATCTAGATAATTATGGCAAAACACCGCTCTTGTAGCCGTATTAACTCGTATAGTCTGCTATCTCCACAAGGCCTCTAAACTCTGCAATCACATCATCAGCCTACAATTGGTTTAGTTTAACAGGATAACACAATTGCAAATATCTGTTAACAATATCTGACACACTCAACACACTCCAGCTTTACCATGTATCATGAGGAAAACACCAATTCTTCTCAGGGATTTTATCTTAGGGCATAGGGGTTGGAGGCCTGGTGGAGATAGTGGATTAGATGGATTAATACCATAGTAGATCATAAGAGTTTTTGCGGAGTTGTGGCAATGTCTTGATGGCAGTAAAAGAATGTAAATAATATTATAATAAAAATAGCCTCTATTTAGCTGCATCTATTCCTCGTAACGCCCATGATAAAGATATACAACAAACAAATACCACCTTACTAAGCAGAAAAATTCCTGCATCTATTACCATTTTTACCTCCCCCCCTCCCCTGACGACGGTACACCTCATTCGTAACTGGTTGATTCCACTAAGATTTTCGGCTTGAATTTGGCCGGGGGTCTTGGGTTCTTCGGCATGCCTTTGGTTCACTGCTCGGAGGCAGTGATGGTTCACTCGATGTGATGCTTCATTTCTTTATCGGCAGGAATGTCATAGACCATGACCTTGTATACCAACTATAGACACATATTTAAGCAGAATAATTCAGAAAATCAGAGTGGACTAGCAAACCTACGGTATGGTCCTAAACTCAAACAAAACAATTCCACCACCAAATATGACCATTAGTCTAATCCAGTTTTCAATTTAGTCGAGTCTATTGTTAATAGCTTTGCTACGAATTCCCAGTTCCTTTTACTCTTAGTTAGCATATGTCAAACTGAGTGCGCCAGTGATTTGATCCAAACTGTTTCTACAATACTTGATCGTTCTAGTTGAGACAACATCTTAATTCCCTCCGGCCTTGCAGTCTTTTCTAACAAAATTTCATTGATTACTTTCTTCTGTGAAGCCAACAATTAGCATATCTTATTGAACCACAATCAAAAGTTTTACTTACCGGTGAGGTGCTACGAAAGTAGCGGGAGCAGTGCGTCCTAGACGAGGTCAGGATGACCGAGGACGACAATGTCTTGTCTTTGGACAGACTGGACGGGGTGAGGCAGTCCGACGGCATTAACCCTGAGTTTCCTTTTATGGATACCTTATTACCCTATTAAAAATTAAAAATTTAAATACTTATTATAGCACTAGTGTGTGTCTTACTGGGTGGCATTGGGTGCATTGACCAATTTTAGTTGACTGCCGTTGACGGCCATCGGACGGCGCTCATCCTCGTCTTTGTCATCCCGTCCAGTCGTCGTCCAGGAATCTCAGTAGGCGTAGCAACGATAGTAACTTGATGCTGCGAAGGAACTTTCTTGGTTTTTGAGGCTCCGTTAGGCTGTTTCTGACCCTTTCTAGCATCTTTTTTGAGTCAGGCATCTCGTAGTTGAATGAGCTGTGCTCTAGAGAGGATTCGTGCATCAGATAGCTTGCAGCGGTCAGTCTGGTTCTTATGAGGAGTGGCTTTTTGTACGAGGCTGGTGCCAAAAATGATGAGCGGCAACACCCAAATTTTTGACCATTGCAACCACTTACTATCGCAATAAGAAAATGAATACCCCACCATGGCAGCCTCCAACAGGTGAATGGAGGACACCTATGAGGGCTAGAGTACTTACTCTATTAGAGGTTGGATTATTGCAGTCAGAAGTGGCCAACAAGATAAGTCTTCTACCTTTGACAGTATCACGCTAGAGTTGTACACCAAGGTTTAGACGGACAAGATCATGCCTGGGATGCTTGTGCCACTTAGATGAAGACTATATTTGAAGTTTGATTGGTCAGCTTAGAAGTGGATGGGAGGGGAGAAAGTTGTGCTGGCAGCACTTTGGTCAGGAGGTTGGGCTGTCAGTATTTGGAAGGACGGTTCAGAGAGCACTTTCACAGCGTGGTTATTCACACTATAAGGCTTGCAAAAAGCCATTCATTAACCCAAAAAATCAGCATGAACTGATGTAATATGGAAGTCAATATTGGCAAAAGCCTGTTCACTTTTGGTGAAAACTCATGTATTCAGATGAGTGCATGTTTGATATATCAAAAAGAGGTTAAATTTGGATTACTCATTTACCCTATGAATGCTACTATGATCACTGCCTATAATATACATTTTATAGTGGAAAAGATTCTGTTCATGCTAGGGGTACAGTTGTTAGGCAGAGATGACCTGATAGACTTCAGAGTTGTCTAAGCTAACCAAGATTCATTTCTGTAGACAGAGATTGTCTAGGAAGACTCAGATTTTACTTGTTTTGTTTATGACTACTAAGAGCGAAGTAAAGTAGGTAAAATAGAATAGAATTGTGAAGATAATATTATATTGTTAAGGTCTCTTCTCCATTGCTAGATAATATCTAAAAGCTTGAGAGGCACTTTAATATTCATATTCCGTATCTGAGTGTGCATGGACTACAGCTATCTATTATATAACTATGTACCTCTCTGATTATAACTCACAACATTGGTTGTTCTTCACAGGTACGAAGACCTGGAGATTATGAAAATCACCATACCCTCTTTGGTAATTACAATATTGCTAACTAGGAGTCATGCTGCTCCCAATAGTAATTGTCTGATCATATGAGTCTGTAGACTTATGGCCTAGTTCTCAAGTTGAACTGAGTTAACCTCAATTGTCTCTGTCTGTAATAATCCCTCTTCGGATAGTTAGTTCTTGGTAACGGAGAACAATACTACTCTTCTTCTCCTTCTTCTTTCCTTCGTCTTATGATAGCACTAGGCCTCTGCCTACATTACTGATAGTATAAGACCTTTGTCTTCTATCAGGAACGCCTATCGTAGGCTTTCTATAACTCTTCTTTCGTGAAGAGCTTTCTTTGGTGTAACAATAAAGATTGCGATAATGATAAAGATTGTAAAGATGTTTTATATTTGTTAAAGTAATAAGGAGGAAAAGCACTTAGAATTCAATCTAATTTTATTTAAACTCTTACTGCCAACACTGGCATACGATGAGCCCCCGCTGGCACAGGGAAACCGCTAACTGGTATACCACTAATCCTAAGCTAACTAAGTCTACGGCTCCACATCTGCTATCCTTGAGTCATACCTGCACAAGAACTAATTACAAGACCATCAAACAACCTAGTACCCATCCTGGTCCAAGTTTGTAGCCCCTCTGGTATGTGTAATGTGTTCGCAAGGTGCTAATCACGTTAACGGTAATAGGTACGATAGTTGGCAGGTGACCTGCTCTTCCAGAGAGGAGGCGAGAGCTGAGAACTAAAGGAGGCTTCGAGGGTGTACTGAGGAACAAAGAAGTAACCGTTCAACCAAGTATATTGAAATACTGTCTGTCGAAGTCTGCCTTTTCTATCGTAGAAACAGGTGGTCTTTAAATACACAAATCTGTTCATGTCTAGCATGAACGAAACTAATCAAAGGTATCAATCGATACACTTTGGTAAAACTCCTTAAGTATTAAAGCGATACTTAAAACAAAACATAAAATAAAACCAAGTATCAAATGATACTTAAAACTAACCAAGTATCAAAGCGATACTTAAAACAAAACATAAAACAAAACCAAGTATCAAAACGATACTTAAAACAAAACATAAAACAAAACCAAGTATCAAAGCGATACTTAGAACAAAACATAAAACAAAACCAATAACCGAGTACCTATACCGGTTACATTCTCCAAAACAAAACAACTGTTTAAACAAACAAAACCTAAAAAAGTCATCAAAAGCGGATTCCGAGAAACTCATGGCTTCAGTTTCTGCAAGAAACTCTTCATCATAAGTATCACACCAGGGACAAGAGGAAATCTTAAGAAAACTCTTAGACTCAAAGAAATATAAATCACAGTAGTCACGAATACCAGATTCGCGTTGTACATCAACCCAAGTGTGATCGCAATCAGGACAGTAATCTATCCAGAGGATTTCGAAGTAGTCTTCAAGTTGGATAACATCGCGGTTCAACAACTGTCCAACAATCTGTTGTCGCAGTCTCACATTGACTTCCACATAGTTTGACATCATTATGGTATTTGGATAGTGATTGGTGACTAGATAAGGTTGTTGAAAGCCTGTTCCATAGCTTGATTTTCCTCATTGCTGCTTTCGAATTCTGACTCAAAGTATGGCGCCCAAAATCCATCTCTAGCTTCGAGTTCTGCATGCCATCGCTCAGTTTCTGGTATCGTGGGTGTCCAGCACATGGTGATGTAGTTGATCGTTGGGGGGAGGGATCCGTTTGGCATATTGTCTTTTCACCATTCGTTCACCATATCCATAGTGTGCTCTAGTCTTTCCAGTGGTTCCCAACTGTTTTTGCTCGTTGGATATTTTTTCCATTTGACTAGCGAATTGATCATTTCCATGCCAAAGGCGGTGGTCTCTGATTTCTTCAACTTCCTATTCATCTTTCTTATTGATGATGATAGGCACAGGCCGAGAGTGGGTTCTTCCAGGAAACTTGGAGTCATCATTTGGGTGGAATCGTTTGACAGTAGAGGCGTGGAAAACTGCAGTATTGTGACGGTATATGCGTCCATCTATCTGAACAACGTGTAGTGGTCTCTGTATGCTCGTCAAAGGATATGACTTTGAAAGGTCCTCGCCATCGGGGTTGCAGTTTCTTGCTGCGTCCAACATTGGTTATGAACATGTTTCCATGTACCATGAGCATATCACCTGGTAGAATAGGGACATGTTTGCGTTGTCGCTTCTGAGCAGTAGTGGTGCTTCGGAATCAGGCAGCTTTAACAGCTTGGAAGGTATCATTCCGAATTGCTTGATGGCGGTTTAGATGATCATCGGAGGCAGGAACTGAGGAGTTCTTAAATAGTGTTGTGGGTAGGAGGGGGTATTGGCGGCCAAAGACTGCCTTGTATGGTGACATTCCCAAGGTATCTGAAAATCTGGCATTGATATATGCAGCGAGCTCAACAAGGGCTGGTTCCCAGTTGGTTTGTCGTTCATTGATCATGTTCCTAATTCCGGTCTTAACTTCGCGGATTTTTCGTTCTGCTTGGCCATTAGTCTCATGGTGTCCAGGGGCAGCCATAATGTGGTTGATTCTGAGGGAGGTCAAGGTTTGCTTCCAGAATCTGGCGGTAAAGCGGGAATCAGTATTACTGACAATAGATAAGGGGTACCCATGGGGGGTAAACAGGTATCGTTAGAGGTTATTCCAAGTGTCTTTGAAGGAATCGGTAACCTTCATTGGTATGAGCTATGTGTATCCAGAGAATCGATCCACAGCTACTAAGATGATATCATATCCTGCCGACTTGTTGAAAGGTCCTGCGAAGTCGATGGCATAGGATTCGAATATTTCACATGGTAGTTGGAGAGTCTGTGTTTTCCCTTCAGGCAGTTGTGTTCGCTCCTTGTTTGCCTGACAGAGTTTGCATTGCTTGACGAAATCGTGGAAGTCCTTTCACATTTCAGGCCAGTAAACATATTCTGAAGCATATTGGAGGTTGCGATCCGCACTATGGTGTCCTTTATTGTGGATATCGGTGATAACATATTCCCTAATAGTCATTCCAATGAACATATGGCCTTTCAGAATGTATAGGCAATATTCACCATAACGGGTGCTGGTAAAGACCATTCCATTTGATATGTTGTAAGGCGCGAGGTCTCCATGCCTGGAGCTATCCATGGCTTTGAAGTAAATCGGGTCATAGCGATATCCTGCTATCCTTTGGCTTCGGAAAGAGGAGGTTAATTCTTCTGTGGTTGATCTAACATCTCGTTCATCCTTGATTAGGGATCCTCTTGTTGGTTCGATAGAGCCTTCCTCTTCCTCAAAGGTTTCATAGAGTTGACGACGATGCTCGGGAATAGTAGGGGGTATGACCGAGATAATGGTTTCATTGTTGTATACTCGTAAGGGTCCACCATATAGTGGTCGTGAATCGATTATAGGAGGAGAGGATAGCGGGGCTGACTGTGGGGGGTGTAAATAGAATATTGCATCCACATAGGCTGCTGCTTGTTTGAGTTCTTCAAGACCTTGGTATCGTGTTGGAGCAGGATTAAGGATATGAGGAGATTGGGTTGATTCATTTTCATCGATCATCTCTTCTGCTCCTTCTGCAGTGTCGAAGCTGGTGTCTTTGGAATCGTCAGCAGGCATATAGTATGGTCGCTGGTATCTGTTGTCGAACTTAATCTCAGTCTGGTGAAAAGGGCAGGTGTCGTGATAACAGTGAGACCAGTGGAGTCTGCTTTGTTCAAGTTCGTGAGGAGGTGTGCTGCGGAGCGTGCAATTGTCTTTCCATTCTTCGTCAATGTCCTTTCCACGTTCCGTTCCGGCAGCGCTGTACATAGTATAGGAGAAAGGATTGGAGGGAGCGGCAGAGCTGGCGGTAGCCATCGATGGTTCTTGTTCATAGGAGGTGTCGTCAGGGCTGTCTTCGCTTTCTCTTGTGTGATCATGAACAAGAGGAGGATCTGCGAGGTCTTGATTCTCATATAGGCGGGAGAGAGCATCAGCTAAATAGTTCGTTCTTCCAGGGGTATAGATGATTTTTACATCGTATTTACTGATTTTGCCTATCCATCTTGTTCTTCTCCTTCCAGGTATTCTTTCTGTTTTTAGATTAGAGAGAGGTTGGTGGTCGGTAACAATGGTGAAGGTGTTGCCCATCAGGATGTGGTTGAAAGCGGCGAGAGCATCAATCACAGTAAGGGCTTCCTTGTCTGTTGTTCCATAGTTCATCTGTGAGTTAGTGAACTTCCTAGTGTGTAATGCCGCCGGTCTTGCCGTTTCATGGGAGGCCCCTTGCCCAACCCATGCTCCAACTCCAACATCCGATGCATCAGTAATTAGCCATATCGGTTCTGGTTTACTATAGTCGATAGGTTGAATAACGTTGGTGTTTTTAATCAACTCCTTGATGTTGGTAAAGGCTTGGTCCTGAGTGTGGGTCCAGACAAATTCTGCATTACTAGTAAGGTCTGTAAGCGGCGCTGTCACAGTGGGGTGGTGTGGGAGGAACTGGGAAATATAGTTGACTAGTCCTAGGAATCGCATGAGTTCCTTTTGATTCCGGGGTGTCAACCATTCCGTTAAACAGGCTATTTTTCCTGGGGCTGCATGTATTCCTTCATCATCTATAACATATCCTAGGATATCGAGTTTATCGGCAAACAGAATTGATTTGTTTCTGCTAGCGTAGAATTTAGCTTCCCTTAATTTGGTACAAACCAATCCTATATGGTAGTCATGTTCTATTTCGGTGTTCGAGAAGATGAGAATATCATGAATGTAGACCTAAACAAAATGGTGGAGGTATTCGCTCAGGAGGTTTTCCATAATTCGCATAAAGGTGGCGGGCGCATTCATATCACCTTGTAGCATAACTTGGCTAATGAAACTTCCAAAGGGTGTTTTGAAACTGCTGTAGCGTTCGCTTTCTGGATCTAACCTTGTTTGGAAGTAGGCATCGCTTAGGTCAATCTTACTTCGGAATCTAGCCCGTCCAACTGCATTTAGGATCTGGGTTTGGTTTGGGATAGTGGAGCTGTCCATAACCATGTTTTCGTTCCGTAGCTTGAGATCAACCAAGGGGCGGATTCTTTTGCCATCTGCTTTGGGTTGAACAAACATAGGAGCGGCACGTGGGGCTTCTGCCCGGTAGATGACTCCTCTTCTTTGTTGTTGGTTGATCCAATCACAAAGTGGGCTTTTGTATGTGTCAGGAATAGAGTAGGTGGGTTGGTTCTTGAGATTGGAGGGGTCTCGGAGGCGGATGTGGTGGTTCACCTCTCTCATAGGAGGTAGTTCTTCGGGTATTTGATCAGGGAAAACATCAGAGTATTCATCCAATAGTTTTTGGGTAGTTGCTTCACAGACTGCGGCTCGGTACTCTCCGCTTGTTGGCTTACATGAGACCCTGACCTTCTGATCTGGAAAATCGATGGTTGATTCCCCACACCTGATTATAGCTTTGTGGTGGTTCAGGAATGGCATGCCTATTAGGGCATCGTATTTGGCTAAGTTTCCAACCAGCATTTCCTGGGGGGGTAGGACTGCAGAACCAAGTCGAATGGTCACACTACAGGTTTTATGGCTTGTGGATTGTGATCCTTTTACTGCCATATTGACTGGTATGGGTTGGTTAAGGTCTCGAGTTGGGAGTCCATGGACAGAGACAAAGGCATTACAGATCATATCTCTTCCGCTTGTGCCAGTGTCGAATAGGACTCGAGCCTTTTTACCATTGATCAGGATAGTACCTTCCAGGGCAGTGTGTGCTTTGAATGTAGCCGGAGGTCGAACACTGTTGCATTCCACATCGATATATCCGATATGGATCTCTTCATATTCGCTGGATTGGGTATTATCGTTTTTAACGTTGTTGGCCGATGCCTCTTGCTTAATTGCCTTTCCTTTCCCTTTCTTTGTAGGACAGTTCTTTGCCATGTGTCCTGTTTTTCCACTTTTAAAACATTCCCCTTTTCGTCGTCTCAATTCTTTGGAGGATATTGTTTTTTTCTTGAAAACCTGTGGGATATCCTCTTCAGAGTTGCTGGAGGCTTTGTGCCGTGGCTGGCTAGTCCTGCTAGAGGATGTCTGTGTTTTGTAAGCCTTGGTCTCCTGGAGAATGGCGTCCTTTCGTTCTGCTCTTGCAATTATTACTGCAATATCATCGCTGTCTTCCTCGAGAAGTTCTACTCCTCACCGGAGAGTAGGGTGCATAGTGTCATAGAATCGTCGCTTGAGGATGTATTTGGAGATACTTCCTCTCTCCATTCGGTCCTTATACATCATCAGGTCCGTAGCCACATCGGTGATTCGCTTGACATGCGTTCCGTTAACTTGCTGGAGCTGGTTGAATTTGGTTGTTATAGGAGGTCGTTGGTTATAGAGGATTGGAATCGTCCTTTCAGGTAATTGTAATGATCCCTCTCTGGATAGTTAGTGCTTGGCGATGGGGAACGATACTTCTCTTCCTGTCTTCTTCTTCCTTTGTCTTACGATAGCTTTAGGCCTCTGCCTATGTTACCGATAGTACAAGACCCTTGTCTTCTACCGGGAATGCCTATCGTAAGCTTTCTCTAACTCTTCTTCGTAAAGCGCCTTCCTTGGCGTAACGATAACGTTGCAATAAAGATAACGATAGTAAAGGTGTTTTATATTAAAATACTAAGTAGGAAAAGTACTTAGAACAAAGCATGAAGAACCTATCTTCCTCGGCCACATCGGCCTCCTTATATAGTGTTCTTCCCGCTTTTACTCATGTGACCTAAAGTGGTCACATGTGCGAAACCAAATCATAACAACTAGTCATATGACCAAAATGATCACATGCTCAAAACCTATGACCTCATAGCGAGGTCATGTGCAAAACTCATAACCCAATCATAATACAATAAACAAGTCATATGACTCGACTGAGTCATATGCACGAAACCCATGACCTCATAATGAGGTCATGTGCGAAACATCAATCATATGCGCAAGGCTTACCCGTAAGGTACACTCACAAGGCATACTCATCAGGCGCATGTCTCATGACTCATACATGAGCCATGTGCGCAAGCATCACAAATCTCACATATAACAAATCATATAACCCGAATAGGTCATATGTGCAAAACAATAACATACCTGTGACTCATAACTATGCGTTACGTAAAAACCCTTTTCCTCGCTAAGCCATGTTCGTGACAGTAATCGAGAACTGTAGTTCCTCTTAATTTTACATTTCCACCGTATTCCTTATAGCATTGATGGTATGCGTCGGTTGCCTTTCCTTCGCAGAATGATCCAATGATAAGTCCGATTGTAGGGTCTTCCATATTCTTTCCTTGTAAGAGTGGGAAGTGTGCGAGTTCCGTCGCCCATCGGTCAAAAGCTTCAGGTTTGAGGTCTTTTCCTTCTCCTGTGAACTTTGCTGGGAGGTGGAGTTTAAATTTAGGGGGTTTAAATGCTGCAGGTACCTCCTCTTCTTCAGGCCTAGCCTGAGATTTTCCTCCTCCAGAAGGCCCTCCTCCTGTGCTAGCCATATCTGATTCGCTACTGGATTCGGGGTCGATTGGAGGTTCAAAGGTAGACTTCTTTGCTGGAGTAGAAGGGAATTCTCCTGGAGGTTGTGTATCTTCCGTGTTTGCAGGATTGCCCGGCTCTTTAGCAGAGCGCCGGGGTTGTTTCTTTCTTGTAAGGTCTTGCCGTGGGATTTGCTTCCCACTCCTGGTCGTCAAGGACTCTATCTTGGGTTTGAGATGAAGCCAAATGTGCCGTGATTCTGCCGCTTCTCTCCGCTAGCGTTCTGAGGTGGATATCGATAGGTTGATCAGGCCTAAATCTGGGGACAGGTTCTTAACCACTTGCTGAGGTTAAAAAAATGTAACATGTTCGCAAGGTGCTAATCACATTAATGGTAATAGGTACGATAGTTAGCAGGTGGCCTGCTCTTCCAGAGAGGAGGCGAGAGCTGAGAACTAAAGGAGGCTTCGAGAGTGTACTGAGGAACAAAGAAGTAACCGTTCAACCAAGTATATTGAAATACTGTCTGTCGAAGTCTGCCTTTTCTATCGTAGAAACAGGTGGTCTTTAAATACACAAATCTGTTCATGTCTAGCATGAACGAAACTAATCAAAAGTATCAATCGATACACTTTGGTAAAACTCCTTATGTATCAAAGCGATACTTAAAACAAAACATAAAACAAAACCAAGTATCAAATGATACTTAAAACAAACCAAGTATCAAAGCGATACTTAAAACAAAACATAAAACAAAACCAAGTATCAAACGATACTTAAAACAAACCAAGTATCAAAGTGATACTTAGAACAAAACATAAAACACAACCAATAACCGAGTATCCATACCGGTTACAGTATGAAGCCAACCAGCGCTAAGCGTAGCCAAAGCCGAACAGAAGACTAACCCAACCTGGTTCCTTGTCCAACAAACATAAAACCACTGCTACCCAGTCTGAAAACCGTCCCACGAAACCTCCACCACAGTAGAACACCAACAAACCCATAAACTAAATAAACAGGCGACATAATGGTAGGGAGGAGGCAACCAACATATCAACCTCTTGCACCCGCATGCCAGGCTGTTGACCCTATGAATCCACTTTGCCAGTTGCCTCCAAAGAGCATACTAGTGAGGAGGACTTGTACCTGCTGTCTGTCTCCCAAACAATACAAACATAGAAAATATATAAAGGTAGTAACAGAGCAAGAAGGTCAGTGGAGCCTATCTCCCACCCATAGTGCCATACCTCCTCCTGCCAAACCCGTAATCAAATTAAAGAAACCAAACAAACCCTACTACACCCAGCATGCAAGACCCAAACAAGTCCAACCAGGTAGTCGCAACCCACTATCTGCACAGGTGGCCATCAGCCAGCCGGTCCGTCGGGGAGCTTTACAGCACTTAGCAGCTTCATCCAACAGTCCAAGCCAGACTGGAAACACTTAATTAGACCTCACCCAACCTGACACAGGCCTAACTGGTGCTTGCAGAGGCCTCCCCCCCCCCCAATTAGCCTCCCCCAAGCTCTACACACCAGATGCCACAAAGTCCATCCAGACCCCCCAGTCCCTCAGACAGATCAACCATCCGACAGCTACAGGACTGTACATACCTAGCCCTATCAGGCAGCCACTGGTCTTGGCCACACTAACAGACCCCTAACTCCCGACATTATATAGCTGAAGGGGGCCCACTAGCTACAGCCGGGAGCTACAAAGAAGGCAGCATTAATACTCAAAGGCACTGGCACCAGCCACACCGTCTAACCCAGCTGAACCGAAGTCCAACCAAGCTAGAAAACATTATGCAGAGCCAGCCAAAGCCAGCCCCACAGGTCTGGCAACAAGCACAGACCGAATGACGGGTAAGAGGTACTCTCAACTGATGCGACATGAAGGGGGAGGTCGAGAGAACAGAAGCAGACAAACAGAAGGTAGGTCTCACTTACAATGGGTGAAGCCGCCAACCACAATCTACAACTGAACCATCCAAACACACAGACCACGCGAATGTCTGGCAGCTAATCATCCCATACCACACCAGGCAGTAATGAAAACCACACCAGAGGGTAAGAATTTTCAGGGTCAAAGCCATCCCCACTGAAGCGAGGAGGAGACACCTGACTAAACCGCTGTAAATGCTGCTAGGATAAAAACTCCATAGGAACGGCGATAAATAACATCGTAAGATTCTGACCATAGAAATGAAAACATAACAGGGAGAGGTTGGGCAGGTACCGCCCTGCCACTTGAAGAATGATGCGGTCAGTATGATGAGTTGAACTTTGGGAAGGTCATCAGTCTAACTCAAGGGCGTTTTGTATCATGAGAACTAAGGACTCTGTTGAAATCCAACAACCATGAGCTGGCCCAAAGAACAACACGGGTGATCTCCCCAAATACAATATTCTATCCCCCCTAATTGAACGCGAAACCTGCAAGTAGGCTATAGACAGGAAGCTGAAGACCTTTTACTGAAAGGGACTCGTAAGCGACCATAATGAAGTACTCAAAGTGACAGCATTGTGAGAAACCATCAGGCAACGAAATGAGAAGCAAACAAGTAATCTGCCACACAATACCAACAGACCTCAACACCAAGAACCCCAGGAACTACTGAACGAACTCAGATATCTCCTCCAGAATTCAAGGCATAAAGGCCCATCATGGGTGCGAAAGAAACACTTGGGGTGAAGCGATGGCAAGAGTGAGGAAAAGTACTTAGAACAAAGCGTGAAGAACCTATCCTTCTCGGCCATACCAGTCTCTTTATATAGTGTTCTTCCCATCTATAATCATGTGACCCAAAGTGGTCACATGTCCGAAATCAAATCATAACAAACTAGTTACGTGACCAAAGTGGTCACATACTCAAAACCTATAACCTCATTATGAGGTCATGTGTGAAAACTCCTAAACCAATCATAACACAATAAACAAGTCATATGACACTGATGAGTTACATGCGTAAAACCCATGACCTCATAATGAGGTTATGTGCTAAACATAAATCATATACGCAAGGCATACTCACAAGGCACACTCGCAAGGTATACTCACCAGGCGCACGTCCTATAACTCATATTTGAGTCATGTGCGAAACCTATCAATCCATCACATCATATGACTCAAATGTGTCATATGCACAAAACAATAACATACCTATGACTCATAATTATGCGTCATGTGAAAACCTTTTTCATACTAAGCCACATTCGTGACACTGTCATTAATGAAATGATTAGTTTTATCTCTAAGTTGTATCTGCAGAAGTAGTTATAATTTCAATCTTTCTAAGTCGCTTGACATTTAAATCTCTATAACTCTATATTTAACTGACAGAGATAATCCCATGGTCAGTAACCCTTGGTTGCTCTGGATGACCATGTGAAGTTATGAATGCAACCTTATTAGATTACCGACTTCGAAGTTCAATATCTCCTGATCCAATCAATAGATTCCTATCTAATAACTTCTTCCATGTAGAGGAAAAGCATTTCTATAGGATAGAATCATAACCATTAGATCAGAGGTTCTCAGTTGTTGTGCAGGGAGCCTTGTAGTTGCAAGTAGCATTGGTAGAAAATAACTTAATATCAGAAAAAACTTTAACAACAACAGGAGTTGAATACATGACCTTCAATAAACAGTTATGTGATATTCTAATTGAGTTATGTAACTGAGATTGATATGTATAATGACATGCAGGTCCCATAAGAGGCCAGAGAGGGGTGTTTGAGACTAGAGATTCCGATTCTGAGTGGGGTTATCCTACTTAGAGTGGTTCCTAGGTATTGGATCCTGGTATTTCTAATAACTGTTAGTTATAATTATAAGTCACCTCTTATTTTTCTTGTTAGTACTGGCAAAAAAGGCGTAGTTATGAAGAACTATCTTGAACAAGTCCTAGAACTTGTTGTTTCTCCTGCTTTTCATAGTTTGTTAAGTTTTTCTGTATTTCCTGCTTCTCAATATGTAGAAGATAGAGTACTAGTTCATAGAATCCATTATGCCTTAGTAGGGATAAATGTAAAACTAGACATACTGGTACACTCCTGATGTGCAGCATCTCTTGATTTAAATCTGATTGAAAATGTCTGTCACTTGATAACGCAATACATCCAAACAAGTGATAGCTTTTTCAGCACCATTCAGGAAATACGCAATGGAGTTAAGGAAGAGTGGGAGAATTTAGTACTGGAAGATTGGAATGGCTATATTGATAGTATGCCTGATTGGCTCAGGTAAGTCTAACAGTGAAGAGATATGCAAACTGAATTTTAATTTTAATTTCTTTGGAGACAATCTTTCCTCTATGATTTCCTTTATTTTATGTTATTATTTCTCATTATAGTTGAGATATTGCTTAAAGGGTATTCAGTATCTGAATTCTAAGTGGTATTCTTATTGCTACTGCTCATCATTTCTGGCACCAGCCTTATACACGATATGACTGTTCCTGATACAGCTTACACTGTACAAATTCAATTTCTAGTTGATGGCAGAGCTCTTATAGAATAACCTTAACACATAAAGTTAGTCATTCTAATGAACCTGCTCTTGAAGACCTAGTAAGAGGTGGCATTGCAGATTTAGTAAGTGATAAGGAAGTAAGACTCTTATCTAATGTTTTCTTAGTAGCCATAATACTCCAATGAATATCATTACTCTTGTAAGGGTGTAATGTGTTCGCAAGGTACTAATTAAGTTTCGGATAAGGTATAATGGTAAACAAGTGGTCTACTCTACCAGACAGAAGACAAGAGCTGCAAACTAAAGGAGGGTTCAAATGTGTACTAGGAAAACTAAGGAGTCACCATTCAACTAAGTATATTGAAATACTGTTATTCGAAGTCTGCCTTTTCCATCTTAGAATCAGGTGATCTTTAAATATACAAGTCTGTTTATATTTAGCATGAACAAAACTAATCAAAGATATTAAGTGATACACTTTGGTAGAACCACTTAAATATCAAAACAATACTTAAACATAAAATAAAACCAAATATCAAAGCGATACTTAAATAAAATATAAAGCAAAACCCTTAACCCAGTACTCATACCAGTTACAGTACTACAAAAACAGACTAAGAGCATTGAACTTTATTTCCAAGTAAAAGAACATACGAGAAATTCTGTTAATTGTGGATTTAGAACTACAAGGTTTAAGGCTTCACGGCAAGATATATGGATACTAAAAGATTATAGTAAGATTATATCAATAATGGCAAGAAATTAAACAATTCAACTAATTGACCTTTTCGAGGAAAATCAAGCAGAAGGAGTATTTTGGGATTCGGAAAATTGTCTTATGTAACGTATTTGCAAGGTGCTAATCACGTGATCGGTAAATGGTACGATAGTTGGCAGGTGGTCTGCTCTAACAAAGAAGAGGCGAGAGCGGAAAACTAAAGGAGAATTCGAAGGTGTACTTGAGAAACAAAGAAGTAACCATTCAACCAAGTATATTGAAATACTGTCTGTCAAAGTCTGCCTTTTCCATCGTGGAATCAGGCAGTCTTTAAATACACAAATCTGTTCATGTCAAGCATGAATAAAACTAATCAAAGATATCAATGGATACACTTTAGTAAAACTAATTAAGTATCAAAGCGATACTTAAAAGAAAATATAAAACAAAACCAAGTATCAAGGTGATACTTAAAACAAAACATAAAACAAAACCAAGTATCAAACGATACTTAAAACAAACCAAGTATTAAGGTAATACTTAAAACAAAATATATAACTGAGTACACATACCAGTTACATTAGGAATGTCAGTGAGTCAAGCAGGATTGATAGATCTGGTGGTGATCTTGTTAGGAATACCAGAATTCGATACCTAGAAACCATCCTAAGTAGGATAACCCCACTCAGAATCGGAATCTCTGGTCTCCAACACCCCCCTCCGGCTCCCTTATGGGGCCCATACGTCATCATATATATTAATCTCAGTTGTGTCCTGTGACTATATTACCACAGAATTAAAGGGGTTAGATTAACACCATATACATTGTCGCCGTCTGTCCGACCAGATCCTGTTCGCAGGATATATGAGAGGGGACCTTCGGCTAGGCCTGGGAAGTGGAACGGAGTAATTCCGTTAACTACTCAGAGGGTTACTTGGCTTCAAATACATGACACCTTTGGCATGGGCCGTAAGTAACGGGACGTTTTCGTACAAAGAGATGGTATCAAATGGTAAAGGATCTCTACTAGAGACCAATATATTTACATCCACCAGAAGAGTCTAGAACTCCAAAAGACACTACCAAAGAAGCCAACGAACTTCATGGAGTGTTGCAACTGGGTTTCGGAACACGTCGTAGCCATGAGGTGATTTTCAATACTACAATGGTTACTGAAACCTACTACCCAGAGAGCAACCAAGGGTTGCCGACCAAGGGATTAATTACCAATCTGGTGGAATAGCTTCCTGCAAGTTAATAGAAAGTCATCCAGAGAAAATCTATTGGTTGGGTATGGAGTTACAAAGAATCGAAGTCAGACGACCTATGATGGTTGTAATGATGACCACCTTTGCAGATATAGCCGTGGATAAAACTGATCATTTTATCAATGGCGAAGACAATTGGGGCCAACTCAGTTCCACTTAAGAACTAGGCTATAAGTCTAAAGACTCTGCTAATCAGGATATTACTATTGGAGACAGCACGTTTCCTAAGAAGAAATATCGTATTTACCAAAGAGGGTGTGATGGTTTTCAGGGTCCACAGGTGTTCGCAACTTGGAAGAAAACTTGACGTTGCGAATTACGATTGAAGAAGTACATAGTTGTATGATAAATAGATATAGTCTGCGAACACTCAGATGCGGAATATAAATATCGAAGTACCTCCCAAGCTTTAGACATCATCAAGCAATGGAGAAGAGACCTTAACAATATAATATTGTTTTTACGATTCTACCCTACTTTACCTATTCTACTTCGCTCCTAGTAGTCATAAATGAAATGAGTAAAGTTCGAGCCTTCCTAGACAATCTCCGTCTACAAAAACAAATCTCGATTGGCCTAGACAACCTTGAAGTCTATCAAGTTGTCTCTGCCTAACATGTCTCCACTAGTGGTCAGAGTAGGGGGGAAACGAGGGGGAAAAGGGAAGTGTATAAGGAAAAGGGCAAAGAAAGTTCTACCAGCCTTGGCTCAGACAGGCAGATGGAGGCAGAGTATATTGGGACAAGTAGTCGTGGAGAGGAAGATGAAGAATGTACTACATGTGTTCCTACTAAATGGACAACTAAAGGAGTTGTCAATACTGCCTATGAATATTTCTTGAGATAAACTTGAAGTTTCTGCTGGTAATAGAAATAGGACTAAATATTGTTTATTGTTCTTTAGATAGTAATACCTAAGTCTCTCCATTGTTTACTATACCTGTTGTTCTAGATACCCCATTGTCCCGGATGAAATCTGTGAAATTTGGCCATCCGGGATGGCGGGGTGCGACTTTACTCGAGTACAGAATTGATCCCCCGCCTTTTTTTCCCCTTCTTCCCCCTTTTGGCATAGTCTGTTCTCATTATTGTCATATTATCCGGTTCAGCAGACTAGAATTCTGTAAGGACAGGGGGGCAATATTTTCCAAATCTCATATGAACCCAAAAACCCCCTTTTTCCGGTTCAACAGGGAAATTTCTATGGGAAATTGTAACAGCCAGCAATGTTGTCCGGATCAGCGGGGTATCCGGTTCAGCGAGATCCGAGATAACGAGGTGCAACTGTACTGTACTGCTGCGGCGGGAAGAGGTCAGCTCTGACGGGCCAGATAATTACGGCCGAACGACACTCTCGTATGCCGCTTGGTTTGGCAGTCAGGATTTGGGAAGAAGGGGGGGGGAATGGAGGTTTGAAGGCCTCACGAATTGCGGTGGGTGGTACGGATGGTACCGCAGTACCGTATGGGACTTTTTCTTTTTTTCTTCTTCTCTCTCGCCTCTCTGTTGTAGGAGTACTGTACAGTACTGTGAGTGTGTTCTTTTCCCACGTTTTTCCTCACTTACCGGTAGCTCAAGATGGACAAAAGGAGTGTACCTGCTGACTCTCCCCTTCGTTCCCGGTTTTCCCCATGCTCAAAGGCTATGCGGGTAGAGCCGTAGAGGGTTGTTGTACCGATGGCATGTCTAGCCGAAGTGTTTTATGCGGCACTCAAAGTCGGTGGGAGCCCCGCTTGGCGGTAGGAGAGGGTCAGTCAGATGGGGTTTTGTACGATACTTGCAGTATCACGGGATAGCTTTTTGTTGTATCAAGGCTGACCTAAGTGGAAATGGTGGTTAGATTGTAGAATGAAGCTCTGGTACCGGGAGTCTGGAGACCGGATTAAATTATTGCATTCTCTCTTCCCCGCACATTCACACCCTCCGCTCCCGGAAATCTCGGGTGGTCGGGGGATGGTGGGTGGGGATGGAGGGCCGGCTGACATCTCGAATGGCTGGACTGGTTGGTCTGGCTGAGATTTCTTAGTGTATCGTGCTTTTTCCTCATTTTGATGGGTCAGATTTTATCGATAGCCGAATAAATCAGCAGGCCCTTGCGACCTCTCATGTGGCTTTATTGTCCCTGCACGTGCCCAAGATTTAGATGCATTTGTCTGAATTGTGGGGAAACTGCAAAACAACAACTGTCGCACTAGGGGTCCTCTAAATAAAGTATTGGTAGGGGCCCTTCCCCGCCGACCGAATGGATAGATCTGGGGAGCTAGACCAAGAGTACTTCTAACCTCAATTTCCCCTCTTCATCCTCGAGCCGAGAGTGTTGGATACACTTTGTTCTCCATCTCCATCTCCATCTCCATCTCCTTCCTCTATACCCAACTTGGTTTAGTTCATACTCGTATTGTGCACAGGATTCTTGCTCTTGTTTGCTCAGGGGGTTAACCATGCCCTGGCTTACGCTCCTTCGCAGTTCGCTATTGCTGCTGCTAGCAGCAGCAGTTTGTGAATCTCAAGATACTCCGATATTTCCAGGGCCTTGGGAACGCTACATTCAAGCACCGGAATCTCGCCAGGTCCGTCCCCGGAAAGTTTACTATACTGAGGGCACTGTTTCTGCTGCTACCGACTCGTCAGGCGTTACGGTTTTGAAAGGTCAGGGTGCCTTGGTGACATACGAGTTTGCTCAAAATATTGCTGGACGGTATCACCCCTCGCTAAACAGATTTCCCCCTTTTTTCGACCTCGGGGTGGAGTGATCGATCCTGATATTTTATTTCTTGAGTTTAGCCTTTTTTTCGAAGTCGATTCGGCCACAACGAGTAAACACCAGTCCATTGGTATCGCATTCTCTGAATCCCCTCGATTTATCGGGCGAAGAACCGACGGAACCGGTGACAGGATCGAGTACGATCTTACCCATTTTCAGCCCCTGACAAGTGGCCTTAATTCACTGGACCAGGAACATGTTCGCGGTGCATTCAAATATGTCACGCTTTTCATTCCTCACCCGAGGGATCCAAAGGCTGGTCAGGCTCTCCCGCACATCGCTTCACTCACTACCAAGTCCATTGCAGCGGACCTCTCAGATTTGGCGCAGATGGACTTTGGGACACGTGGCGGACAACAGCCCCTGCTTCCTGTTGAGAGTGTCGGTTTCAAAGATGTCTGGGTCAAATATTCAGCTTTCCCGTCGCACGAAAACCCACGTCGATACACAGGGTATTTCTATTCGAACGATAATCTTCTCAACCGTATTTGGTATGCCGGGGCTTACACACTTCAAATTACCACAATCCCGCCGAAAGAAGGGGGAACTCTCATTGATTTGAATAAGGTGGTTGATCATAATAGAGCACCACATGGAACCTGGTACTCCAATTTTACGATATCCAACGGGACCTCCGTAACCACGGATGGTGCTAAACGCGACAGGATGGTCTACGCAGGAGACATGACACTTGCCGCCCCTGGGATAGCTGTCTCAACTTACACCGAGTAGTAAATTAGGCTCACCTCGA
>NW_003298830.1:617464-620960 GCF_000151645.1 Tuber melanosporum | reverse complement strand
AATATTTCTGAATGTCTCACACATTATTTTCATAAAGTTCTCATGAGGAGGGTGGTAAGGGTAGTGGCATGATCAGATTACCTTATGCGGGTCCACCTATGGGGTTCCGTTTCGAGTTCAGCGATACATATCACATGCATGCACTTCTAGGTGTTTACCAGTATGTGCTTTATAGTGGAGATTTCGATTACTTGAAGCACTTGTGGTGGAAGTACGTCCAAGCAATCGAATATTCGACGTCAAAAATCTTGAAGCATACTGGTTTGATGTGGGTTGCCCTTCCTTTGTTTCTCCTCAAATAAAATGCTAATGGTTCTGCGCTCAAGGTATGTTACCTCGGGCAACGATTGGCTCCGGCCCGGCATGGGGAGGGAGAACATTGAAGCTCAGGGAATTCTTCTCAAAACCCTTTTCGGTAGCGTCAAACTTGCAGAGTGGTTGGACGAAGACGGCTATAAGTTCAAGGATGTCAAAGGACGGGATCTTAAACAGCTTATCACTCTGTGGGAGGGGTATATGGCGGGTATTAAGAAGGGAGTTATGGCCCCCGAGAAGCTTTGGAATGGAACTGTTGGACTGTTCTGTGACAACCCCGAGGACAGGCGGGATGTGAGTAACATGTATCCATGAAATTGGTTTTTGTTGCTAAATTAGATGGCGTTTAGATCTTCCCCCAAGACGGAAACAGTTGGGCTGTTGCAACGGGTCTTGTCACTGGAGGTATTGCCCACCGGATTAGCAGAGAGTTGAAGAACAGATGGGGAACTTATGGAGCTCCAGCGGTAGAGGTATGATTTACATTTTCGCTAATTGTATATTCTTTGGATAATACTAATCCGGTGAGATAGCTGCCGAATACAATCTCGCCTTTTGCCTCTGGGTTTGAGCTTCAAGCTCATACACAAATCGGAAACTACCAGAACGCTCTCGACCTCATGAGAAGACAGTGGGGATATATGCTTGATGGGCCCGGTTTTACCAATAGTACTTTAGTTGAAGGATTTAGGATGGATGGAGATATCCGTAGGTTACCCGATCGTTCCAGAACGTGAGAACAAGATTGACAAGCTTTCCTTGTTTGTTTCGCAGAATACCCGGCATACTGGTCCCCAACCAGAAACTCGCACGCCCATGGATGGTCAGCAGGCCCAACTTCTGTCTTAACCGACTCAATTCTCGGGATCAAACTTCTGAGTCCCCTCGGGAAAACTTGGTCAATCACCCCCCAACCTGGGGATCTAACTCATGTTGAAGGTGGCTTCCAAACTAGCCTAGGAAAATTCGTAGTCAACTACGATAGGACAGCCGAAGAGGAAGTATTAGAAGTCGAGACGCCCGAAGGATCCTTCGGAACCCTCAACTGGGGAGACCTCGTGGGGGGGATGAGGATGGAGGCTGGGGGAAAATGGCGATTGACAAAGAGCAGGGACGGGAAGATCAGGGGCGGCAAAGTCGGGACCCGACTTGTCCACCAGGATGGACTCGGTCAAGGAAGGCCCCAGGATGCTGTTACGGAGGAGCTGTAAATTACTGTATAGATTGGCGACTTCGTTGAATTTCGTTTTCTTTTTCTTTCCCTTATTTTATATATTTTTCTCTCTCTGCTAAGGCGATGGACGCCTAGAATGGTGAGCGCATATATGATATCATGATTTTGGCCATTTGTTCTGATGGATTTGGTATCGGGGTTTGGGGTGTCGTGGGTTATCATGTCTAATAAATTTTGCTGGCGTTGCCCTACCATTCTGGGTGATTCTGTTTCTGGGTTGAGTGAGGGCGAACTTACTGGAGAGTTGCAAATTTGGCTGAGGTCTTGGATAGTTTTTGTCCGCCGCCGAGGACCAATTTGGATTGGATGGGCAGATGACTCGACGGAGTTGCACTCGTAGTCTAGTAGGATCGACCAAGACTCTTCTTGGATTATTCATCCCCGTTTCCAAAACGTATGATATAACTTTAATTCTTCCATGCTGGATGATGTACCGTGAGACCTCTTGTGATTTCGCTGTCTCTAGCAGGTTTCAGAGCACCGGATCTAGAGACAAAAGCTCCTGAGAAGAATTTGAGCTTCCCCGACGCTGGACGGCCCTCGACCCCGGGACGTGCGGGACCTCAACGACTGGTGTTGGCAATCCTGCCAACCTGTCAAACCAAACCTATCGTACAAGTATCATACTCCAGTGTATGATACTGATGCGGTGATCTCCGCTGATAACCTTACAACTAATTCCAAGAGATCTTGCTGCTGCGTGGGGTTGTAGGGTACTGGATCCACACTCTGTCCCCAAACTCCGGATCTATTACCAGCGCTTCTCTCTGTGGTATGATATCATAGCAAAAACCTCATCTATTCTTACATTACAGCAGTCCACTCAAGCCCTTGCACACCGACCAGTACGCAACTCCCTCCTCCTAGCTACGTTACGCTACGTTATCATACTTTATGATACTCGAGCAGATGGGTAAATGATCACAACTTTGATCTGCCGAAGAGGGAAACGGGAAACGGACAAATCCCCCAGTCAGGTGTTTAACTGTCCAACTAAACTACCCCATGGCACTTCTCGCACAGCACTTATAGTCTACTAGTATTGGAAAAGGGGGGGACCTGCAATGCAGGGATAACTAAGCCGACGATGCCGCACCTTGTCGTCCCGTTAGTTATTTTCACTTCTAACCCAGGCTCGCGGGGTCGGAGGGGAGACCACCGACGCGGCACCGTGTTTCTTCCTAGGTGACGATAGCACGTGCACTGGGGCTTTATGATATGTAGGTACTCTTGAATAGTCCGTGGGGTAAGGCTGGTTGTGCTGTGAGGGTAGGTAGTAGCCAAGGTGCAGGTAAATCGGTGGAGGATATGAATGTTGCTATGATACCTTCCCAGTTTAGAAAAGAAATCTCCGGCATCCGTGCACTATACTACACTATTACGAGTGTCTGTTTTTCACAACTCTCAGGGTCCCGAAACATTGATCTCTGGGCAAGCTCTTGCTAAAAGCTGCCGACAACCTTCTTTTGGGGAGACACTCACCCGGTAAGTTCAAGGATGACCTGGGATCAGGAGTTTGAGGACACCTCTTGGGTAAAGCTTGTTGGCCTATATTAGTAGAATAGGAAGGGTAGATTGATTAGGGAGGGTGATGGGCCTACCGGTAAATTGAATGTTCATTTTATCGGTTTGATGCGTGGTTGTGACGACACACAGTATATGCCTATTGGTGTGGTTTCTAACAGAGCGTAGCCACAATTACCTGCCCTGCAAGTGTCTATGGAGTGCGAAGTCACCTAAATTTACAGTACAGTATGATACCCCGAGTCACGAGTGCCAAACCCAGCAGATAACAACCTTTTCATATAAAAGGTTGATTGCCCCCCCCCCTTTGGAAACAATGATTCTTACGGTGGAAGACGAGAAGAGCTAGCTACCGGTGGGGGGGGGGCACTGGCTCCTTAGTAGTTTGGACAAGTGGGTGATCTTCACGGCGCAGGCCTCGGG
>NW_003298830.1:558356-617233 GCF_000151645.1 Tuber melanosporum | reverse complement strand
ATAAAAGGAGCGCCAAGCATAGTTACCGGGGACTCTCAAGAGAGAGTTCTCTAAGACCTGTTTGGTGCTCCAGGGTTGGACTTAAAATCCAGATTATGCCATAAGCCTACGATAGGATTCAAGCCCAGTAATGTTTGGTATATACGCCCAGGATTAGACTAGGATTTTATTCTCGGGATTAGTTAGACCAGGATTTTGAATCAGGAGTTTCCCAGAAAAACTATGACAAGCAAAAAAAATCCAGTCCTGAGGACCCAAAAACATGGCTTATTTTGTTTATGATATTCCTCTTACTCAGCCATTGGTCCCCCATTGCTTTTATCTTGAGAGATTTGCATCAGATTCCGATAGACGGATCAGTACGATACTAATTGATGAAAGTATAAATCCAAATCCTATCATGTTTGGCATACCCAATTTCCAGAGCCCGTACTTTAAAGATTTTGGACCTTGGTTTTCACGTCCGGACTTTAAGTCAAAATCCTGATCCAATCCTGGCGTACCGAACAGGAGGCACAGTGTGGGGGTTATCAAATCGAGTTGTTGCCATTTCCCACCAAAAAACGCCAACCCCACCGGGGGGGATAACGATACTACGATGCTGTATCATTTTGTGAAAGCCGGAAGGGTTATGCTCGATCACTGCTCGGTCTTTGCTTAGTCTAATGTGGAGATTTGGGAGTCTTCGAGCGCCCACGCTGGGTGGGTTGTCCTTTGTTCCAATCCAACTTCCACGGAATGATACTGCAATAAACTCTGCTACTCAACCAAAGTCGCCCAGAACCACAGAGCCGCAGTTTGGCCTAACTAACACTTACTTTGTTTGGCTTTTCATGTTGTGGCGGGGTTTCATTTTCGCACTTTCTAGGATCATACTAACCACGTTCGTCCGCACCCGAGTCTCGGTCTGGCTCTACCGTATGGAGGCCGGTAGACCGGTGACAAAAAAACATTCATCCTAAACCAAGGCAAGATAGGTTGGGCACCCAACGGGCTATCACTACGGACCACCCTTGAGCCACAAGTTGCCTGGCCGCGTTTCGGTAGGATGTTTAGAACCTCGGATGCTCCCAAAAGCCTAGTATAAGATATGCCTCCGCCAGGCGTGAAGGATCGAGGATGGTTGACGTCCTCATTTTCCTTCCTCCGATTTGAGTTCCACAGAACACAGCTGGTACTGTCTCATTACCACCCCCCTCCTCTGCCCGTTCTTGATAGTTTCGAAGACGTCCACTCTTTTATCACCTCCTCTCCCCTCCGGCCAAGGGAAAGCCTAGAGTTCTCAAGCGCTCAAGTTCTCCGCTCTTGCCGGGCCCCGATCTGTAAGCTTGATTCAACGATGGTTTATGGGTGCTATTTCTCTTTGATCGTTCTAGCATTGGGTTTTATGATCGCCCCAATAGCAGCGGTCTCAACAGATGATTTGCCACACTGCAATAACTAAAGAACAGGCAAAGGCCCTCAGAACATGGACAGTGGAGTCAGTCCGGGCTGTGACTTATGCTCTAGAAACCGATCCTGTCTTGGGAGATGCAGCGAAGTGAGTTCTCATTCAATAGCAAAATAGGTAAAGTGGAGAAACTAACCGACCTCAAGGGCAGGCACAGATATATGGGGGCAGAAGCCTAGAGTGTAGGGGAAGGAGTGGATTGCTGTGGTCCTGCAGAGGGCACAATTGGCTCTCAACGCCCAAAAGGCGTTCTTGAAGGGTAAAGGGGAGAAACTCGGGATTCTAGGCTTCCCCTAAGGGTGGGCAGAAGCGTTGAAGTCGGAAGATGAGAAGGTTCACAATGGTGAGAATCTAAGCCGTATACCTACCTCCTTAATGCCCAGTTTGAGTCACAAAAAAAAAAATACTGACAGTCTTTCTCCTTTTAGAGTATAAGAAATCGGTGTAAGTTACCCCCGAGATAAACTTCTGGTGTACCTCCCCTGACAGTAGTTTTAGGTTGGCAGCAGCCTTTGTCGGTGCGGGGCTGGAAGAAGGAGGTGCGAAAGATGCTGCCAAGTTAGTATGGGGTAGGCTACACTCATCCGACTCGGCCAATATTTCAAGTGCGTAAGTCATAACTTGAGTGCTAATATGTGAGTTAATAAAAACCAGAGCAGACTTTGCCCGGGAAAGGAACTGTCGAGTCCAACAGGCCAGGATCTCCCGACAGCGATTGCAAGGACTGAAGAACAAGGTTTTTTATTTTCTGGCTCTGGGATATTTGGCGCCAGAGTTTTCTGCATATATCATCTCCATCGAATTTATTGTTTCTCTTTCTCTCTCTCTCTTCTCTTCCTTCTCCTTCTCTTTCCAAGTATTATACAACTTATTGGCGTTATACGTTAGGGACCCGAGGCATAGGCTCTTCCATAGCAAAATCCTCTTGAAAACACATGTGGCAGAATATATCAAAAAGTATGATAGTTGAGGTTTTCTTCCGCCGTACGAATGATTGAAGCTGGAAGGTTTAGAATTCAGGGCACAGCTTCCCTCACTCCTCTGTTCTGAGGGCAACTGGTGGGTATAACGAACAAGTATCAAGAGCACTTGAGAGGACAACAGGGCCCAGCTTGGTAGCTTATTTTATTACGCCCCCTTTATTTTCTGCATTGTAGAATGGAGAAGATATGTGATTTTTTAAAAAAAAAACTCCCGGGAACAGCACAAATACTAATTCATTCGGGACACAATCGTGGTTGCTGTCCACCCAAGAGAGCCAAGCGCCATAGTGCTCATCGAATACCGGGTTTTAGAATAACCCGGTTGTATGATACCGCACACAAACCCTCGTAGACGTGGGGGTGCGCTTATAATATTACGACACTACCGAAGAACCACATCTTCCTCTCTACGAAATTTACACCACATGGAAGCCACCCCACTCGGCTCGAGCACCGACTAAGTTAGCAATTTTCGGCCCCATCTCCCCCAAATCTTCCTGATTATCATATCATTCCGACAGAACAGAACATATATTCTATAATACGTGACTACCGAAGGCCACCGGGGGTTCGCTGGAGGGGATCCCCTCCATCCCGCTGGCTTCGCGGTGACCTTCGCCGGGCGGGTGGCTACTGACCCGGTAGCTTACTGTAGGGGTAATGCCCCTGGATTATAATTCCGGTGAGATGTCATAGTCTATCACTCCCTATAGAGGTGCAGGGGAAGGGGTGGTGTGGTGAGGGGCCCCCGCATGTGACTGTCGGGAATGAGTGGTAAGGGGGAGGGAGTAGTTGTGGCCGTTCCTTGGCCTTGGCTGGAGTGGAAAAAGGTGAAATAAAGAATTCAATGTTATGTTATGATAATTGCACCGGAGCATATCCGGACTACGGGTGACTGTGGTATACAATTCTGTGGGAAGGGTGTTTTAGATTGTACCATCGGGGGCGCATAGTCGGTGACATATCTTCTAGATTTTCTGCTATTGCAATTATGATATGATATATATATATATATCGTTAAATCCGTAGTATGGTTTCA
Organism: Tuber melanosporum; assembly: GCF_000151645.1. NCBI lineage: Eukaryota > Fungi > Ascomycota > Pezizomycetes > Pezizales > Tuberaceae > Tuber > Tuber melanosporum. Next base: position 613,761 of record NW_003298830.1, on the reverse strand, counting down.
GGTATATGGATGGTAAACCTTCTCAAGTGTACACTGTTGCATACGGGAAGGCAGATAAAAATCCAAAACAAAAACGGAAAAACAAAAAAGTAAACTAAGATACTAAATACTACCCTACAGGTAATGGTCAAAGTAAATATGTATCTCTCCTTACGAAAGCTTTTCACGGACCCACCCAGTCTCCGGCCACTGAGACCGGTTTTGATAGTCAAACTGCATCCTTCGCTGTTACTACTTGAGCACCTGACAACAGCGCATGCTCGCGTCTGGTAATAGTTGCTTGCTCGCATCATGAACAGGCTCTTGTGTGGAAGGCGGGGCTAAGAGAGAAGCTAATGCTGGTATGTTTTTGCGACGGCAGCAAGATGCCACCCAGCGTTGGTAAGGAGCCGGCCAAAATTGCACTCCCGGCCATACAAGGGACATGCATTAAGCGATTGCACGGGCTGGGGAACACGGGAAGCAGTAGAAGTGAGAAAGAAAGATAAGCTGAACATGAGCGAGTAGTATGATACTGTATTTACTGATGGAATTTACCATGTCAAGCCCCTAATTTTTTCATGGAAAAGGGAGCAGGTCTACCATCCTCAACAGGCAGCAACTTCTTTGTGGTCATAAAGTTTAACCCTACCACTTATGCCAACTCAAGCAATATGCTCAAGTGGTTAGATAAACAACTTGTTCCTGTCCTCAATGGTCAGCCAATGCTGCTCACGATTGACCTATTCTCTAGCTGAAACAATGGAAGAGGTATTAGATACCTTCTGGGCTAATGATATTACACTAAGTGTAATTCTTGGAGGCTGCACTAGCCTAATACTACCCCTCAATGTTTCCATTAATCAGCTATTCAAAGACCTACTCAAGGTTAGTTATTCTCTATTCAAATATACTCTTAAAGCAGAAAAGAGGAGAGAACTTATCTGATAATTAACTTTGTTATAGGATTTACTGGAGTAGTATCTTGGGGGAATTGAGGAGTAGCAAGAAAGGATTCTGGAAGGAGGGAGGAGACTGATCAGAAGTATGGTAGGTTGACAGCAGGTGGTTATTACCTGAACAATAGGTGAGATCTGGGAGCACTTTTCAGCAGAGAAGGAAGAGGTAGTTCAGCAGGCTTTTTAGGTGGCCAGTCTCTCACCCTCAATTGATGGAGGCAAGGATAACAACTTATCTATTGGAGGGTTAGCACATGATTTCCTAGTTGAGGAGCTAAAGAAATGGGGGAGGGGTGGAATTCAGGGGGGGAAGCCAGATGTTAAGCTTGTGGAAGAAGTGATTGGCTTGCATGATAAAAAAGAGGTTGACAACTTTGAGGAAGAAATAGATTTCCAATATGAATAGCTGCCAAGAATTAGTGAAACTCATACTGACTGATGTACAGTACATGATGTGATCTTGGTAAAACATACTCTAATTTAACTGCTTAACATACCTTTCAATTATTTAAGTTTTTACAGTATTATGAAAATTGTGATTGAAAAGAGGATCCTGATATTATGTAGATAGCTTAGAGATTCATGATGATGATTATCATATCGGTTTTGCACAGAGTGACAAGTAATATTACCCAATTCTTATTTTCTATCCATGCTATCGCAGTAAAGTTAAATACAGGCACTATGGGTAGAAATTGCTATATCTTAGGCGTCCAACCTCAACTCGACCCTATGGATATTATCATACCTCCTATATTGTATCCAAGTCTCTGGTATCCCATACTCCCTCATTTGTCGTGACAAATTCAAAATCGCAAGCTAAGAGCTCGCGTCTCCATTTGATCCCAGCGCTGCTCACGTCAGGGATAGTAAGTGGACTTCACGAGATATGGATATAATATTACGGTAATTTTTTTTAACGAGCAACACCTAGTCACATGAAGATCTTGGGAAAGGAAAAAAACTTTGTTCTGATAATTACTGACCCCGCTTCCCCCCCTCCCGCTCTCCAATTCTCCAGTCCCCCCTGCTTCGCGCTCTATCCATGCTTCATTACGGGCACACAAGAGGAATATGGCAGAAGATAGATATTAGTACAAACAATCTGATTACACGTTTTAAAACACGTGCTTTAGCTTCTCATATTTCACTGCTCATATTATATAGGCTCTTCGATATCCTCGTACAGTATAGTTTAGTTAATTTCCACAGGCCGAGGCTCGTATCGTGCACTGAAGGATAATATATGATACCACAATCCCATGTTATCAACCAGGGTGCCTCTGGTGAAGCCAAAAGCCATCCAACAACCTATGGATAATATTGGACAATAGACGATACTGCCGTGCCCATCTCCCATCTCACAGCAGTCTAATTCTGCTCTACTCATCCTGGCTGTGGCAGAGTTCGGATGATCCGTTTTTTTCCTAACTATTTTATGGATTATGGGAATGAACGCTAGATATAAATCCGTTCATTTTTACTCCTCTCCTCGCTAATAAGATAGCTTAACTAGTATCGGGTTTGCACAAATGCGTGCACTTAGGTAACAACACCAAACGTCAAATCCCAAATTTCCAATCGGAAGGTCCCTGCAATATTACCAATCCTCATTCATCTAAGCTATCCATCCCATCTATTGCACCAATCCAGTCCTCCGGTTTAACCCCCGCACCCCCCCCCCTCTAAGCGGGTTGGCCAATATCCTCCCCACCCTCCGCATCCACATACACCCCATCCTCATCCTCATCTTCAATTTGCCCCCTCTCACCCGCGCGATACGGCATTACAAGCTGTCTGGGAATCTCCGTGGACCCCATACACAGCACGACATACTCTCCCCCAGGATAAATCAGGCTTTCCAGATAGGTCTTGTGCACCAAGGAGCTGTCCCTCAAGTCGACTAGGACCCATCCCCCCGGGGAGGGCATGCCGATGCCGAAGGTGGTGGTTGAGGCCATGTAGGCTCTCTTCCTTTTAACCGTGGCGTGGGTTTGCTGGATCCCTTTCAGGATTTGGTCGATTTCATTGGCGAGGTGCTGTGGAGGGAATCTGTTAGTGTGAGAAAGAAGACTGGGAGGAGGAGAGGAAGGAGCCTACGGCTTTACGCTGGTATGGTATTTTCCAACACATCTCATGTGTTGGTAGGTATAGCTTTATCGGTTCTGTGTTCGGACTCGTTAGTTTACCATTCTACTACCAACTCCCTCGCCATCCCCCCTTCACCATTACGTTATGAAAAGAAAAAAAGTGGGGGAAAAAAAAATACCTTTTGGCTGGGAACTAAAGTTAGCGATAATCTTCGAGTATATATCCATCATTGTCATCATTGTTGTGAGAATTATGTCCATTTCTTCTATTCTTCAGATAACGCCCTTTGACTCGTTTTATGTTAGAATCCAACGGCTAAGGACCCCTACTACAAGTTACTCAGGGGCTAACTTAGGCCGGAGGAGAGGGCACAGCCTTGTTGGAAACTACGTTATTCCTTTCCTATCCGGCGATGAGGCTGTGTCGGTCATGTGACACAGCCACATGACAGAGTATTATACTAGTGTACTGTATTCTAGCATATTCTTTAGATTTCCTTGGTATGAGGCTGTGCTCATGTAACAATGAAGGGTATATATGGGGGTATCTCCAGCCTTCCCGTTGAAAGAGTGCACAAGCTTGGATAATCTAAAAAGTCTTCAAGATATATTCTGCCTATCATCGTTACTTCGCTATCACTGCAGTTAGTACAATAGATACAATATTTCTCAGGCCTGACAAACTGCAAACAAGCCACGGTAATGGCTACGGGTCATTACAGCCTCTCTCTCAAGAAATCCTTGTACAGTACACACATACGTTCAATGGGGTTCTAAGTTATAGTATCATAGATTCCTAACTTTTTTCCCTGTTCCCCATTCCCTTTATTTATTTTTTCTCCCGGTGCAGGGGGTTATGGTGAAAATGTTAGGCTTACCAGGCAGGAACACTCGGGTAAAATAAAAAAGATATGCCTATCATACAGTGGGCTAAATAATATATTTGACCTTCAGCCCTACAAGGTCCGCTTTCGCCCTGGCGGCTAAAAAAGCACATCTCGGAGCCCACGATATGCTATTACAACTCCTACTGGAGGCGGAAATCAAAAACTGAGGGATCAAATCTTCCCCGGGTCACACAGATCAACCGTTGCAGGGATATTCTGAGCGATGATAGTCACTTGCACTACCCGTGACTCCCTGGCACTCGCCGACACGACTGACGTTGCATAATAATATTATGATATTATACGATATGATAACCCCCGAACTCTTGAGGCTCTTTTTGCCCTTCGAAAAACTAACTGTTAATGATATATCGAGTGATGATCTGTGCAAGCACTTTCTTGGGATATATCGTATGGTACGACAAAAGCATCCGTCCCACCTATAACCATTGCGAGCCTTCATCCCTTCTCTTTCTTTGCCCCCCTTCCCCTCTCGAAATATCCTCTCCTTTACTCGTAGGGGGCCGCAAAGCTACATTAAATCCATCTTTACACTTTTAGGCCTCCACTCCCCTCCTGCATGAAGCTACAACCCTAAACCTATTCAATTTTAGCCCGCAGCCTGCCCGCAGGCGGAGGGGCTCTTGTTGGGCTGGTTTGCCATTCTTTCGAGCTCTGGGAAGGAGGGATGTGTTTGCTGTAAAGGGTCTGCTGTACACTACTCCACTGATGGTATGTTAGGCTTTCTCTAATGAGATTCTTCTTCATTTGCATAGGAGTCCTTTATGTTAATAGCGAAAAGGTATCAGTCGTAGTACTGTATCATACAGTACACCGTAGCGATGCCTGCGGCTGTCCATGAGGGGTTTTTATCTATGATAGCATCCACCCCTCGCTTTGGAGTTAGGGTAGGGTTTGGGCTCGAAAAGGGCCTGAGGACGACGGAGGAAGACGATCGTCAGGGATTAACAGGGCAACCAAGCGTCCTAACCCCCATTGGAATCTCTCACCGCCTCCACTCTACCAATGGTTCCCATGATATCATACAATCTAACATATTCAATACCTTATTCCAACTTGCTTCTTATTTTTGTCACCCAAAGATAAGCTCCCTCGGAGCACTTGTCATGAAGTCAGACAGCCCTTTGCCTGTCAGCCAAGTATCCGAAGATCGCCTCTTTGGACTCACTACTCAGTCACCAAAGTATACAGGAACCCTCTCGTAGGACGAGATATGATGCGAGTTTTTTCTCTTTGGCGGGCCAATGCGGGTTGAGTCTCAAGTCGTAAGCTAAACCAACCTGACCAATGGCCCAAACCCTCCAAGGTCATTGGAGGATTCATAGGATCTTTTGATATCTCCTTGCAAGTCACTTCCGCTGATCTCACCTCTTCATAGCATTTATCATACTTTACTTCGCCCTATCACTTTTTGTATCATACGACTGGGTCAAGTCCTCCTTTCTTAGGGTCCGCTCTTGGTTTTCATTCCCCCTCCTCTTGCCGATCCAAGAGTCTCCCACCAGATCCTGGTACACGTGCTACTGCCTCAACCGGAGGAGGAAAATCTATTTTAATTTTTTTCCAACCCCCCCCCGGATGGTTGGAGATTTTTCGCAATGTGAAGCGAAAATCCCGAAAGCCTGGATTACGATGGCCAATCGCTGCAAGCCCTACGCACCTGTGCAGCCGCTGTTCAAGCCTTGCGTATACGAAACTAATAGGGCGAATGCAGCTTTGCGGCCAAGATACCAAAGTTCTCAACATGACATGTGGGCAGTCATGGTGCTCATCCCTAAAACCCTTTTTCAATGCGATCCCCTGTACAGTACCTTGAGATGGCGCAAGTTGTTGACGGGGAGTAACCGCTGAGCTATGATACACAATTAATAACAGATAACGAGTGATACATGATGAAGCAGATACCGGTTTGGACTCTCTCGGAAGTACCATCTCCCAGTAATTGGTCCATCATGCTTTTTTAGCCACGGCTAAGCACCAACAACTACAATATGAATCCCTAGTTCTAATCGCATTTGGGTGCGGTACTATAAAGGGCGAACCTAGGTCTGCACTCAGCGCGTTAGATTAAGCTTGATGTAAATAAATGGCCTAATGGCGTAACGTACTTGAGGGCATATCGAGAAATACAGCTCACCGAAAATTTTGGTAAGCGACACTATAACTGTGCTGTACTGTACTCGGTACGATACAACGAGATGGCTAAAAAACCCTGCACACTCACCAAAATTTTCGCTGTCCTGTATTTTTCGGTATGCCCTCAAGTATTGTACGAGTACGTTAACTTTTTTTCTATTTTGCATCCCCATCTGATCCCAGCCCCACAAACTTGTGGGTGAAGCACGTGATAATTTACATGCGGAATCATAAGACTCATCATGGTGATGGACCCACACAGATTGTGTTTCTCAACCACCGCTTGCTCCTCTCATCAACCCTTATGAAAGCCTCGCAACCTTGGCCCACGAACACAGGCCTTCTGGCAGCGGAGATGCATTAGAGATGTCTTCACTGCCTCGGCACTTGGAAAATCTCTCTTGAAAATGATAGTGCTGCACCAGGCTAACACGCTACTGGGGCAGCCTAGGACTCTTCTCGACAATCGAGCGGGGGGGTTCGCGATCCCTGCCCAGCTGATTCAAACAAACAAACACCAGACAAAATACCATACGCTCACCACGAAAACGAGAAAACCCAAAAAAGCTCGGGTGCTCCTAAGTTCCCCGCCCGAGGTTGATAAGCGCTTCTGGGTGGCTTTGTCAACAGCCTTCCGATCTCGGTCAAGATCAACCCTGGAAACCCCACGGCTGAACAACACTACCGGTACTTGTACTCGTACAGTCCGGTACTCGAGCAGAGCAGGACCATCAAAAAAGAAAAGAAAGAATTTAAGGGCTGGATGCCGCTACCTGCCTGCACCTACGGTAAATATTATCCCAATTCGGCTCCCCAAGCTATTTTTGATTGGGTTTGGACATGTCTGGTTATTTTGAGTCATCGCTCCGCACTTCTAGAGTAGTCGCTGCGCTAGCCCCGATCATCTACTGGTTCTCTCAGAGGGCTCAGAGGGTGCTATCTTCCACCGTTCACAACCATTTGTTTCTTCTGAAAGGAATACCGAACACGTAGCTATAAATTGAGACCGACGATCAGCGAGGGTATTATGAAATGCTATGAAAGGAGCACCCTGCAGAGCAAGGCTTGACGGACCCGTTTTAACTCAGCGGCTATGTAACCTTGGATCTCAAGTGCGATGGGAGCACATGCCACGTGTGTAGTAGCATCTCGGCGGCATCCTCACGAAGCGAGATGTGATACCGGTATTATCGCACATTGGCCAACCAAACAGGTAAATCCTCGACCCAGTTCCCGGTTCGTATGAACATAAAGACACCACCCGCGAAGTTCATCATTAATCATCAGGTGATTGGGAGCGTCACCGCAAATGCCCCCGAATGATCTGTGCGTTGGCTTGATCTATTGGAAACTGGCCTGGACCGTGAACAAGATAAGCATGTTTACTCAAGCATGATATTTGAGTATGAGAGTTCCACGACGATCACTCAAAATCCCGTGCGACTGACACATTCGACTGTTCAAAAAGTAGAATTCATGAGCTCCCTTAAACCCCGAAACCAACACCGTCACCACGTGGATCCTTAGCTTTACCAATACACTTACTAAATCACTCGGACCAGATTTTGAAACGAAGAAGGAAAAAAAAAAAAGCTAGGAGGGTTTGATCGATCCGCAGCACTATGCATATCGTGTGGATGTTTTCCCATTTTCTCATTTGGCCGTGCTGTACCGCACCCCAGATTCTTGCTAGCATAGGCCCGGGTGAGTAGCATTTTCGAGCAGCCAACAAGGCAGCAGCGCATCGGAGCCGACCCGGCCATTAGCTATTATATTACCCTAGCGAGATGGATAATTGTGGGGGACTTGTTAGTGAAAATGGAGGTACGGTGAGTTAATCGAACTCGATCGCGGAATGGTACTGTAAATTATAGCAGGAGGGGGGGATTTCAACTAATAATAATAGGCTGGCGAAGCTACTCTAGACTACCGCCCATCATTTCCGCATTCGGTCAGTCATGAACAACTGGCAAGCCCTGCGCGAATTCAAATGGCAGCCTGACTGCTGGGGGCCGGCAGTGTATCTGACGATAATTGAGAGAGAAAGGGAGAGAGATGAAGAATATTCACACAGGGAAAAGCTGTATCCGAGGACTCCGTTTCTGCGCGGGGTTATTGGAGCCCGTGGGTGGAACTCCCGTGCTTAGCGAAAGGCAAACTTTGATCGAAAGGATACAGGTCTGTCTCATCTCCCCAAGTTGCCGGTGCGTGACCCCGTTCGCCTACCGTACCAGGTTCAAGCGAGTGTTTCCCTGAGTCACATATCATTCCCATTATACGTACCGTATTCCTATCGTGCAGTCCTCGTATAACCCAATAGGAAAACGGATTGAGCGATAATTAAATTTACACTGTGGTTGTATGATATGCTTTGGGGGAACCCCGTCACTGTCCTAAAAAGGATACGGTCCGGTGAAAGAACAAATGGATAATGGGGGGGGGAGCATTCATGATCTCTGCTCTCAGGCGCCGGAACAGGTGAGGGGAGAGAGAGTCTGTTGAAAGAAGAAAAAACGACACTATTCTTGCAGGCCAGCCATCCCCTTTCCTCATTCGCGGTCCCACAATTGTGGTAGATGCGGCTCAAGGCCCCCCCAACTGTCATCCCGAAAGAGGGTAAGGATAGGGATGAGGGAAACATCAAGTTTAGGGTGTGGTGTGATTTTCTTGACCGCTATCATAGTCTATCGATAGCATAGGACAAGACAGGACACCTTTGCGAAAGCCTATTAATATCATATTATTATTATGATATCATAACTCCACAACGGGAACTTGCGTGGGGAGCGCCCGCTAAGCCCCGCTGCTCGAGTATAGATACCCGAGTACAGCGCTACCGGTTATGACACTCACTCATACGCGGCTCACATTTGGCTGGGTGGCTAGACGAGACGACCCCAGCTGAAAATCATCCGTCGCCGCCCAACCTGATTGGACGGTCGAGCTGTTATGCTGATCGCTTAGGGGCTAGAGCTCTCCGGGTCCAATCCCAAGCATTCGGATCTACTCGAGTATGGGAATCCCTGCGTATTCACAACCACCAACCAGTCTCCTTCCCACTCATCCCACTTCCATCACCCATCATACCCTTGGGTCGGCCTACGATATTATCAACCAGATACCGGTACTCTTTCACATCCGATTCTACATCCTGCCACTCCTGAGCCGCCCATCAATCGAGCCATCCCTCTCCTCACAATCACTGGCAAGGCATCTCTGATCTCGTCACATTGCGATTGCCAGCCGAGATATCTCCTCCCCTCTTGTTTCGCCTTTTTTCCTTTCCTCTTTTTTTTTTTTCTTTCCCTTTTTCCTTTTTCCCTTTTCGCGAATCTGTCCTTGGCAACGTACCAGTATTCCCCCCGGCCGTCGACCAGGAAAAGATTTCCCGCTCCAGAGCCAGTTGCTATCGTACTCTTTTCACGGAACCTCTTGCTTTGCCCCTCTACGTGCGTACCGTATCTAACTTTATCCCACCCACAAAGTCCTCAAGGCTGAGAGATGAAAAATAGATTAAAATTAAGACCCCCGTGCTCCATCGGCATTACCGGCCCACCAATATTTCCATCCTCCGCACTCCCACTTATCCACTCAGTCTAACCTACCGCCGATGTCGATCACTCCCCCTTTTGGTCGATGGCTATCAACAACACATAGCATGAGCCCCCGTGCCGTTTCTGGTTTCCATTACGCATAATGGCAAAAGGTGGGAGAGGTCGATACATACAGTAAGGCTTTCTGGGAAATAGAGGCCTCTGTTCCTATGTGGTTTTCACCGCTACACACCCTCTAACGGAGATGTAGGGCGAATTTCAGCCGAGTGAGCCCCAGAGGCCCAAATTTCCTAGGCGAATCACAAACCTGAGTCCGTTATCTCTTGGACCCCTCGTCTCGAACTGCTCCTATACCGGGACCAAGTCTATAAAGCTGCTCCCACCGCGCCCACTCCTCACTTATTTGAGGATCATCCATTCCGGAAAACCATCCATCACTCACCATTCCCCGCGCGCTTATAAAGACATATTGGATAATCCATCTCAATAATGACCCACAAGTCTTCACACTCGATGGCCTCGCACTCCGCAAGGAGACCGGGTACTCGTACTAGACCTTCATCATCACCGCCTCCATCACCAAGCACACCCCCTAGCAACTACTCCCTTTCTATACAACATGCACCTTCTACTCAAGGCTACATCACTTCTGGTCCCCCTTTTGAAATCAGTCGGACAGTCAATATCACCGTTGAGGTGTCATCATCATCCTCAACTCCTGCATATAATGGCTACGACGTTAGGAATTACCCTCCGGTCACCACCACCTGTTACTCAACTGAGCCCTCCTCCCCCTCGGCTTCGGTAAGCTCATACCAGTACGGCATGTACGAATCAATATCGAGTTTTCCCGACTATTCCAATCCACCGTCATCCGCGGACACCACTGCCCCACCATCATCACCGTTTCAAGGGTACACCCCATCCACAAGTAGTGCCGCGTCTACAAACTACAGCTACTACGCCTCGGGAGGGTACGCCCCAGAGCACTGCGGGAGCCAGTCTGAATACTCGGGCAATCAATCCCAAGGTCAGTGACTATGCCTGTCATTCTTGCAAGATCCCCCACTAACTGTCAAAGAAAACCAGACGACGAGGAGGAGGCAGAGTACCAGGTCCCACAGGAGCACTCCCCACCGCGGGTGATGCTCGAAAGATTCCTTACGGTAGACTCTGGGATGGACTCGTTAGCGTATCTAGCTAGGATCGCTATTCGGTGTGGGGATGTCAGGGATGGGGAAGTGCCCTTATTACCGTTTCGGGGGCGGTGAAAGTACTTATTTCTTGTTTCCTATTTTTCTTTGCGTTCTTCGCTTTTCTCCTTCGTTTTGATATGGCGTTGGGGGTCTCGGGTAACCCCATTTCACTTCACCTTCCGTTTCCTTGTCTCATTTCTAACTCCGGGGGAGTCTGGGTTTTTGGTATCTCCTTCATGTACTGTAACTATCTTTATTGAGCTCTCCTTTTCCTCTTTTATTTTTGGGAGCATAAGGTCTTTTTTTACTCTTCCATTTTTAGATTTTTAGCGAGAAGAGAGGTTTGCTCCCAAAAAAGAGAGTCGACCGTACCTACACCTCCTTATTTACTGGCGCACAGTCCTTAATCGCTAGGAGGCCGAAAGGTGCAAGTATATCCCGGGTTTTACGCAGTAAATCTCAGAACGTTCCGGACACCAGGATTGGTACGGAACGCTGCAAGTGAAGCTTAGAAGCAAGTTGACAAAGAGGGCAGAGGAGGCTTGGCCATGGTTGCGCTTCGCCGGTATGATATCTATAAGGGGAGGGTAATTTATCTACCCCCCGTGCCCAGTTGGGAAGGAGCAAGCTCATTCACACCCAATACTCGAGTATAGATAGAGGATTTTGGCCCCGCCGTTGAATCCCTTTTTCTTTGTCGATTTACCAAACGGGGAGTGACATTAAGGCCCGCCCTCCAGTAAATTCAAGGAAATATCATTATCATAAGATCATACCCAGTAGCCAATAGGATCCTGAGCCAAAGGAGCTAATAATTGCTATTATCTATCGAAGCACCCGGCCCCGGGGCAGGGAGGTCCAAGGTTGACAAACTTTTGTCTGAGAAGTTTCGACAAGAAACGGTGGTCGAACCGCGGGGGCCAAGCTCCCCTGATACTGGTATGGTGCCGTAGGAGGAGGAGGATGCGGATAGGAGGGCAGGCATGCATGTCTCACAGGCAGGCCAGCAAAAAGCGGAGGATTGCGACAAGAACCTGAAGGTTTCACTTTGTTGGGTTCCCCGGGGGGGGGGTAGGATTGTTCGTGATTAGGCAAAGTTTTTCCCCGAGACGCGCTTCGATGGATCGATAGATGGGCAAATTATCATATGTGATTTATAATTGTAATGCAATGCCATACTGAACAGTACCACGGTTGCGAGTGTTTGGGAGGTATTGCGACATCCTAACACAAAGTGTTTCAGCAATAATTATTAAAGACCCCTCTTCCGGAGGAAGAAATATTACAGGATTCTATCATTGATTGCGGGAGTACTGCACCCGGGTACTAGCTAACGTAAAGTAGAAAGTGTAAACCATCCCTAAACCCAGGTGAAGAATTCTCTGATTAGCGCAAGATATTTGAGTAGAGTGTGGGCTTATGAGAGATTCCTCTGAGTTAGAGCGCGGTGGCGCTGTACTGTACGTGCCGTATTTAACTTATGCTCCCCGTAGCTGCCACCGTTTTTACCCCGAGCGGGGGGGCTGCGGTTACGCTCGCCGACTCCAGTGGGACAATGCACACTTTCTGAATTGGCGAGCACGGTATGGTCAAGGGTCCACATAGGGTACGGAGCCTGCGTACCGTAAACAACTAGTTTTGGATGACAGTATGATAGTCTCCTTCCTTCCTTCCTTCCTTGCGCTGATTCCTCGTAGGTGAGGGTAGGCTAATATTAGCGGGCGAGAACGCACTTCGACTCGAGTGCAGTACGGGTATGATGAAAAGTGTGAGCGGATGATCGACGCCAGAAACGCCCCGCCAAAAAAAGCTAGGGTAGCATAAGGCTTTCCGCCGTCAAGGGGGCGGCTACCCGGTTGGTGGATTGATTACTCGAGCAGCGATGCAGCTCAGGATCAAATAGCCGATATTGCCAAGCCCACACGATTTTTGGCCACACTCGGGCGCCAAGGTGACCTGGCCGTGGTCGTAGTCGATGCAGCTTTGTTCCTCACAGCTCGCTGTCGCTTCTTCGCCCTCACACGCACCGGCTTTTTTTTTTTTTGAGCTGCTTCCTTTCAAAAGTGAGGACCAGTTCTCGGATCCTGTCATACCTTTCCCCCTTCGAACCTTTTACGAGTAGAAGAGTACGGAGAGAGCAGCGTCACCGGTAACCCTGGTGCTCTCCTCTTCGGTTGTGGTTATTTCCCCTTTTTCTTCTCCTCGCCTTGGCCTTGGTGTTGAATTCCCCTATTGTTATTTGGATTTTCGCTATTTTCGGAAAAATAAAAACTCCAGCCTCGACTCACCGAGCTTGAGCCTCATCCTCTTCCAATCCGTGACCTGGGGCGTGCTCACGTCATCCTTCATCCCATCCCTCGACACTTTCCCTTCCCCCCCTTTCTCGCCCTCTCCCCCTTCTCGCGCCATCGAAATCCCCCCTTTCCGTTTTTTCATCTTTTTCACGGCCCCTTGTCTCTCCCTCTCTGTGTCTCTCCCTATCCTTTTCCCTTGCTCTCTCGCTCCTCATTATTAATAATTTTTCAATCTTTCAATTCTTCCCTCTCTCCCATCTCTATCAAACTCGCAGGGTTCTTTTTCAAACAAACCATTTCCTCATTCGTTCCTCCAACCCCGAACACATAGACTCTTCCTTCCTTTCCTTCTTTTTTTTCTTTTTTTCCTTTTCTTTTTACCCCAAGAATAGCCCTGTTGAGCCCCATGGCTTTCGTGCCCCCCACTACCCCGGCGCACCACCAGCACCAGCACCACCAAGTGCAGCAGAACCAGCATCAGGGCATATACGCTTCTGGTGGTGCCTCGTCGAATACTTCCTTCAATACCCCTCCTTCACAGATTATGTCAGGAGCGGGTGTGATACAGCAGCTGGACAAGAGCGGATTACTACTAGGGAGGAAGAGAGCATTGGATGGTGGGAGTATCGAGGATACGGAAGGGGCCGCTTACAGGCCTGCGGCTTATAGGACTGAAGGTTTGTTCAAGTTTTCGGGTGATTTTTTCAATTCTTATTTTTGATAATTTTTTCCCCTTGGGTTGGTGATTTTTTTTACTGGACGGATTTTTCTTGCTTTATTCTAGTGCTCCTGGGTTCTTTGGCCACTGCCGGTTGAGGTTGATAGGGTGGAAGGACTAAGATCATGGAACTAACCACGGTAGTACATTAGGTGCCCGCCTTGCTTGCCTGGTCAACGCTTCTGTCACGGTGTGCGGGGAAGATGCGATTTACGCCTTTGGCGGATTCGATCAGTATACCGATGAAGGTGTGTATATTTTCGGTTGCGTTGCTGTCCCTTTTTATTTTAAGGTTGCATATGTGGTGCAGGTCTTGGTTTACTTAATTGCCGCGACGCCGCTATCGCTCGCGCGGTTACGTTTTATATTTACCTTATTGACAGTTGGCCCTTTTATATAGTATACAATCATGTGCTCAGATTGGATCTGCGCACTTACACGTGGACTCTCGTTGATAACTACGGTGACATTCCTAGTGTTAGGATGGGTATGTTCCTATCGCGTCATTTCTATTATTATACCTACTATTTCTTGGCACCATCTACCACCACTGCTCCTTCTTGCATACCCCCCCCTCTTTTAGCAGTGGCGTCATCGCTACTCTTTCCATGCACTGTGCTTTATCCATCTTCTCGATGCCCGGCTATTCGTTTATTAGTCCATTCTTGGGCTGCTGGTTCCCGCCTTTACTAATTCTGTCCGGGTCTTAGGTCACACAACGGTCTATTGGCGTGACAACAAGCTAATAATATTTGGTGGGGAAAATGAACATCGGATGTTCTTGTCGGATGTGTACATCTTCGACATCCCTACCGCGACATGGTCGCAGCCGGTTCTTTCCGGACGCCCCCCTTGCGGTCGGTCTCGGCATGCCGTTGTCCTTCATGACGATAAGCTCTTTATTCTCGGCGGCATTCATAACCGTTCAGCCATACCATCTGACTTTGATCCAGAGGAGGATAACGAATACAATCCACAGGAGGTTCTCGACGATATTTGCTATCTGGACCTGAAGACAATGACATGGAGCAGGAGTTGGACATGGATTGCCAGGTTTGACCACCAAGCTTGGATTAGGGATGGTAAATTGTGGGTGTTTGGTGGTATGGGACAAGGAATGGATCGAACGGGGGAATTGATATCTTTGGATCTCAATCATCCGGCATTTGCGAGGACAGAGATCAAGCAGACAGGGTACGTTACGAGGCAGCCGGGGCTAGGTGGAGATGCTGCAACTGTGACCGGGGGTCAGAGCCGAATACTTCGCTCTCATCGCCCTTACGGCCCGAATTCCCCACGACCAATCGCGAGCTCGCGACGGAATACACCACCGCCGAAAAAGCAGGCAGTACCCGCTGCTACTGCCTCTGTTTCATTTCTCTGGGGCCGGGACATACCCTCCGAGGCGCATGGCACACACTTCCATCACCTTTGTGGGAATACTTTGCTTGACTTTGTGACCTCTGCGAATACAATTCGGCCATCCGAGACGGGCCTCTGCGCACTTAACCTGGATGACATGACATGGAGGAAAATTGCTGACGGTATGGATATCGTGGGGGGAGGGCTATGGAGGTGGCATTATCTGGCGATATCTCCGGACAGCACTATGGCTTACCTTCTCGGATGCCCTACCGATACCGATGAGGATGTAGGGGAGGGGGAGGAGTATCTTTCGGATGTTTTGCCGATTGATTTGAGCCGATTTGGGATGAATGTTGACCAGAAGGAGGGGGACAATCCCAAAGCTGGAACGTTAGGAATGGATCTGGCTAATTTCTTTGATAAGCCCGATTTTGGCTCTGATTTTGTGGTCCGAGCGATAAAGGATGAAGCTGCGGAGGGCGATGAGTGGGATATGACTGGGGTATGGGGGAGAAGTATCATGAACGGATCGAACAAGATGCATGGTATCGATGAAGGCCTTAACCGGCCCGAAGGGGGCTCTGGAGATGATGACCTTCCGCCGGATGAGGTTTTAGGGCCCCCTATTAGGGTTCACAAGCTCATTCTACTTTCGAGATGGCCGCACTTTGCAACCCTATACAGCGCTCGGATGGTTGAGTTTCATAAGAATAGGATGTACTTACCGGAACCATACACCGTCGTCCGCGCGTTTTTGTATTACTTATATACCGACTCTGTAGCGACATCACCTTACTGCCCTAACCTTTCAACGGTGGCTGGTCTGCTCGTCATGGCTAACCTGTACGATTTGAAACGACTACGAGCGCTGGCTCTCAACAGGCTATTCTCAGAACTTGACGTTGAGTCCGCAGCTGTGATCTGGGAGCGTGCTGGTGTTGCTGGCGAGGAAGGCTTACGAAAGAAAGCTGCTGGCTTCGTGTTGACATACTGGGGTCGCATAGTCCGAACAATGGGATTCAGACGCCTGAGCAGACGAAGCCTGATGGAGCTCTGTGAGGAAGTCGATGTGGAAGGGCGCATAATGGGTAGTGAGGAACTGGGCGTCGTGGGTGCTGTCGACGGCGGTGTTGTCGGTCTATACCAGGGCGATATCGGAGGATTTATGACTGAAGAGGCGCGAATGAGGACGAAGAGAAGGCGGTATGTGGATGATCCGGAAGAGTTGGAGACTGGAGAGGCGGAGGAGGATGAAGAGATGAGTTGATGGGATATGACTTGGATTGGATTGAATTGATAGATGTGCTTTGGTGTTGGTTAGCTTTTATTGTCACTTTTTCACTCGCGTTCCTCCTCGGAAACTTGAATACAGATTGTGCTTTAGGGTTTTATTTTCTATATCTTTGCTTGATTGCTTGATTGCCTGGAGTGGTGGGTTTTAAATGTATATGGCGATTAGGATGGGATATTTTCTTTTTTATTCTTCTCATTTTTACCCTCTCTATCATTACATTATTTCCCCTTCCTATCGCATCTTATTTTCAGTCTTATTCCGTGTGGAAACCCGAATCAGTATGGTATTATCAAGTGAGTGGGTAAAATTGATGTATGATATTTGCTCGGCTATGTGATGACAATTGCATTGTTATAATTTATTTAGGGTATCATGGATCGTCACTCGTGGCTTCATCTTTCGTGAGGGGCCGCGATTACCCTTTTGGTAAACGGTGGTCAATGCTGTGATTTGTTTTATTCCCTCTTCCTCCAGCCGAGATACTACTTCATTCTAAACAGCTTCACTTTAACCTAATATATTCACTCCAACCAAGCAATGCTCTCGGGTTATGAATTCCCATCACATAACCCCTCTCCATACGATGCGATACAAGCACCCGAGTCCGTTTCTCAATTTCCCAAGTTTCCATTTCCCCCCCCCTCCCTTCCTTCCCTCCCCCTTCCAACCTCGCGGGCACCATAGTGGCGCAGGATGAGACCCATATTAACGACGGGGCGACAACGTAAGTGTACAAAACATGGTGCCCAACAATCAATCCCTCGAGATGTAGCCCGGTCAATGCGAACTTGACGGGATCCCCTCGCAGCCCCACACCGGAAAAAGCCACGCGGGGAGGGGGGGCGGGGGCGGTGAGGAAGTATTTGAGATATTAAGATATGATACCCCCCCCCCTTTGGTTTGTGTTTCCCTTCCCAGCACACGGTTTCGGAGTAAGAAGGGGTCTTTTTGTAAAAAAGATAATGATACCTATTGAAGAATAATATCATTATAATATTTTACCTGTTTGTTTGTTCTCGCCCTTGTTTCCGCAGCCGAATATTCGGTCCTGCCATCGTAAGTCTGTCGATCAATCCTCACCTCACCTCATCATTCTCTAGGGGGTATGATAGTACGATAGGTAAGTACCGTAGGTGTTGAAGTGAAGCACTGCACCGTACCAGTGCTGCCATACGGATCCGCGGACGGTAGATAGAAGTATGGTCAACCATCATGGCTACGATACTTTTTTGGTCCCGACAATGATAGCAATGGCGGAGGAAGAATGAGAAGTGCGGACGACAAACGGGAAATCTTTTTTTTTTTTTTTTCTTTTCCATCGTCCCCGAGGAAGGAGGGAGGGAAAGTTATTCGAGCGGGACGCGAGATGTACGATATGATAGAACCTACCGTGGTCGAGTGTAGCTGTACAGTACTAGAATAGTACGTGTATGATACTCTGGAATGGATAATAAATAAAAAACGAATCCAGTAAGATAAAATGTATTTGTGATAATCGTGCGAGCTTTTTTTTTTTAAAAAAAAAAAAAAAGTCAAGTTACGGTATGCAAAAAGTCGATTTTAAATCTTTTCTTCCGTCTTTGTAATGATGTTGTGATAAAAAAGAGTCAATTTAATTCCTTTCGAGTTTCACAGATGTAAGGGGTGCAAGATTTCCTCCTCTATTGTTGCAGCGCGGATCTGGTGATCCGCTCATCGCTTGCATCCCCATAATGTTATGTAGTTCTCGTGATATTTGAGCAGGTTTATTTCCGAACACCCGCTTGGTCTATTTGTATTGAGGTCATTTTCTGGGGTTCGTCTGGTGACATAGTAGCTCTAAAATATGACCGCTTTTACTCATGGATGCTGTATCTTGTAGTGTTGGCATTTTTTAGCATATATTCCATGAATGAATCTCTAAGTTACATTTTATCCCTATCGGGATCATAAACTTCTGTATCTATTTACTGACTGACTAAGATACATGTTCTTTCCCAATTGGTTCCTACCTAGAATGGATACTAAAAACCATCCATCTCCTAAAAAAAACATGAACTCTAACCTATTCATGATGTTCCGCGGCGTTCCTTGTATAATAATATCGTACATATTGGAATTGGAGACTCGTTTTCCGACTCTCAAGAACTTGTCAGGCAGAAGGTTTCCAGTTTCGCGGGGTGGGGGGGTTTGGTCCGCAACCTTTGCCCGTTTCCTAGGCCTCCCGAACAGAATTATCCGTTGGAATACAGTGCTGTACCATACAGTACGGCAACTCCCTCCTAACACCATCACTTTTCCCCCCTCCATCCACCACGCAGCGTAAGGCCAGCCCCCAGCCCCTCGGGCGATGTTTCCCGGTCGGGGATCTAGTATTGCCTTCCTGCCAGTCTCCGTCGGACCATGCATCCTTCCCTCCGACCGATTATATTGAACCCGAGAGCCAAATAGTTCCAGAGTTTTAGAGCGTTGCGCACACGAGCGATACTCTGTTGTTTGCTGCTAACCCACCACAAAGGGCTTGACAACGGGTGTTGTAGGAAGGAAATGCTTCACTCCAGTGAGGTCCTGCTTATCTGGTAGGATACCATAACTCCGGCGTGCGGAAATACCACTTGCTCTTCGTCTAGTTAGAGGCATTGGTGGAACTTTTAGACAATTTTGGTGGGGGTTTGAGGTTCCGGCAACCGGCAATATACCAGGCTATTGTTTTCCCAGATCCACATGACGGATGGCCTAATGGCTCGTTGAGAGAAGTAATCGAGCTCCCAGCACCCCGGTGATTGCGCTAGTTAACCAGCTCTTGACATCTTATTGCTGTTTTCACTTTAGTTGTCGCAACTTTGGAAAACAGACGTTGCCGTTTTTTTTTAAAAAAGTGTTTTTTTCTTCTCCCGCAATCTTAAATGCGCCACTGGGCAATCTTTGAGAACTGAGGGGGACACTTGTGGCCTTTCCTCAGCAAATATCAGCAAATAGTAGACCTTTTTGTTTGGGCACGGCCTTGACGCTAGCTCGGGAAATTAATTTGAGAAAAAAACACCACCCGTCGAAAAAAAAAACTGTGTCCTCGGTTTTCCAAAGTTGCGACAACCAAGGTGAAAACAGCAATACCTGCTGAACCGGCTAGGTATTTCACGTATCATCGTGGGAATGAATATTGGTAGATCGAAAGAAAAAGGAAAAAAAAATTCATCCGGGTTTAAGGACGACGGCCCAAGCTGTTCTTCATCCATCATATAACATAGGAGTGGATACACCCCCGAGGAAGGGAAGAGAAACTGTAGATAATCCTTGATCGCTAACAGGGCCCCTTCGTGCTTAAAGGAATGATCCCGGCTGGGATGTCAACGTTGAGAAGAGAGAAAAACGGTAAGTTAGGTTCGGTAGAGAGGGGGAAAGTATAGTATTCGGACACCATGCATTGATAATCGTATAACACAGGAGTGCTACAACCTTCCCGACTCGCTATATCCAGTTCGGGGGCGTCGCGCACAACACCAAAGTCGGACGGCCGAGGCCTACCTGGGCCCCATCTACCGTCAAAACCAACCATACGTTCCCCATCGTTCGCCTCTCAAACATAGTGATCAAAGTCTCTTGTCCATACTTCCCCCGAAACACCCCTTTCCCTATAGCAATCTTATGATACCCATCTTCACAAGTAGTCACTCACAACCGTAACTTCCGACACTGCAACAATACAGTACGTTATCCCGTGGAGCAACCAAAAGCATCAGATACCCGGAAGATGGACCACTCGAATAGCAGTGAACCCCGTCACACACACCGCCGGGCGCCGTATTAACGAGGAAAAGAAAACAGGCATAGTAGGAACTGGAAAACAGGAACCATCAGTGCTAGCCAGACATTAATCGGAGACGAGGGCGAGGATACCGACGGCTACTCCCGAACCAACGATGGTAGGAATCGACCATAGCGCGTCACCGAGAGGAAAGTCTGAGTATAGTGCGTGCTCGTCACCGACGCGGCCACCTCTAACACGGCACGCACAACTACCAAAGAACAAGCCCGGCCTTTTGTGCGAAGGTGCTGCTGGACCCCGTGAACAGCGCTATGCGCCAGTTCCGACAGGTAAACAGGAGTATCTGCCCCGACCACTGGCCACTATTTGCCGTTTTTCACATCGTGCTCGTACCATTCGGCGCTTTTCCCAGCCCACCACCTTTCCGTCCCACGCCTGCACGGCACGGACACTGGACCCAGTGATTGTCTTTCAAAGTAGCTGTGAATCTTTTTTCCAATCGCCTTCCTGTAATTGCCGTCCACCCCGTGGCTTGAACACTCCCGCTTGTTTCCGGGCCGCTAGTTTTTTCCAGAAGATATATATATCTCCTGCGAGCAGTCTATCATCTGTCACCCCCCCTCCTAAAAAAGAGAAAAAGAAAAAGAAAAAGAAAAAGAAACACCAAACCACGCACCCCAGAAAATCAACCAACAGCCCACAAACGTGGTTATCAAAAGAATACAACACCCCGCCCAGAAACGGGAAAAAACAAAAAGAAAAGAAAAAAGGTGAAGCAGTGTTGTACCAAAAACCCACCAGCATGCAACTATCACAGCTAATCACTCATACTCACACTCAAACTCACAGCACCGCCACCGCCACTTCCACCAAAAATAAGAATAAAAATATTCCAGGAAAAAAGGAATTATCATAATGGGGCTAGTACGGAACACCCGGCGCAACGCCCCGTCCGTCGGACGGATGTCACGGCCCGGATCCGGAGCCGCAGCCGCAGATCCGGGTGACGGTAACGGATTTAGGGGGAACGAAAGCTTCCCGAATCTTTTTTCATCCTCATTCATTCTTTCTCTCTTAGTGATTGCAATTATCATACCCTTTGCGGGGGTCTCGGCGAATGTTAGGCTCGGAAGATAGGATGTCCTGTATGGTAGAGTGCTGTGGATTTTGGGGTTCAGTGAGTGAGCGGTCGAGTGATTGTTGGAAGGGGGAACTCTGGCGGGGGGGATGGGTTCGCGAGATTTGGCCCATTTGAAATGTCGCGCATCCGCTCCCCGCTTTTGAGCTCCGAGTTCCGTAAGCTTCGTTGTGCTACTATACGTGCACTGTGAGTCATGACCGGGGTTGCAACGGTGCCCCGGGCCAAAATTGATCGTAGTCATAGAGAATCACTCGGTAATCGAGAATATTCCATTCGTTCAAGGGGTATTACACGTTCGTGATATGCATTTCTCCATCGGTCCACCCACCCATGCATCTATAGCAGCGTAAGCTAAGGTAAGGTACAATATAGCAAAGTGACAATAGCAATAATGAATTAACCGAAAAATATAGTATGAAAAGATTTTTAATGACGTGAGCCGACGCCGTACTCCCTATAACAAAAACACAAGCCAACCGCAACGGCAAAAAGAGAAAAAAGAAAAAACGGAATGGAGATAATAACAAATCCTTCAATAAACCCCTGCGCGGAACCCAGCAGCCCTAATCGCCTCCTCAACATCACACTTCTTGAACCCCGGAAACCTGCCCAGACATACCCCCTTCTTGACCAGCTCTACCATAAATCACCAACACGTCAGGAACTCTCTTCTCGCCGTCTCGGGCATCGGGAACGTGACAGCGCTTGCAGTAGTAGCTGCCTTAGTGCGGATGTGGGTGGGGGAGCACATACGGTTCACAAACACGTCTATGTCAATGGTCTTCTTGACGCCCTCGAGAATGTTGGTAGACGTGGGCGTGTCCAGCTCGTCGCGGGCGGTGGGTGGAGAGTGGGTGTCGAAGAGCCGGAGTTTCTTCTCAAGGGTGAGGTGCGGAGAGGAGGATGGAGATCGGGATTCTCTGGAATTCGCCGAGGGAGAGGGAGAGGGAGAGGGGGCAGCAGCGGGGTGGATGAGGTAGGAGGGCGTGGTCATCCTGTTTGCTGTCAGGCAGTCCGTTGAGCCTTCTGGTACTTCTAGTATTTGTTTTGACTGCTGTTGGGAGGAGGAACGGGGTTTACTGGTTTCCGCGAGGCTTGGGTCGATGAGATGGGATTGTTGTTGTTGGCTGGAGGTCAATATCCCTAGCTCTGTGATGTACTTTTCCACCTCGTCGGGGCGTAGGAACTTCTGGTCGAGGCCCATTTTTAGCATCATCTTTTTGGCTTCCAGGCGGAGGTCAAAGTCCTTCATATCGTCGTCTGTTAGGCCGCTGGTGAATACCGATGTGTCTGGAGTGCAGAGGTAGGCCTCCACAATCTCGGGGCGGATACTTTTTGGCAGGATCTCTGGGTAGTCTCGGACGTGCAGGCTCTCTTTGGTGGTAGCGCTGAGAAGCCGGTTGACAACCCGGATTACATCGGCTTTGGAAAGGTAGCAGAATGTGTATGCGAACATGCGCGCAACCTCCTGTGGGTCGGCGTCTGGTGATGTGAGCATGTAATGGGCATGCTCAAGGGCAGCGCGGTGCAGCCTTCGGGAGAAGCTAGTCTCGTGAAACGAGTACGTGAAACCCTCATAAATGAGAGGCCCCTCCTGGCGGAACTGAGAGGCCGCTTGCAAAGAGTCACCGTTAGGCTGGACGTAGTTGGCATACCCGCTCTCCGGGGAACTAGAGACATACGCGTCGCTGTAGGGGTTCGACGTTGGAGACGAGTCCATGTGACCCGTCGTGGCCTCGCTCCTTCCGTTCCCGTTGCCATTACTCCGGCTTTGAGTGCCATTGCTATTATTGAAGGAATCTCGAGAGTTGTTCTGCCTAGTATAACTGACTTCGTACCCCCCGTAATTGGCCACTCCATTTGGGCCGTTCGTTTGCATCCGCCCCGAGCCAGGACCTCCGTCTTCGTCCCTGCTCCGCCGCCGCTTCACCCCCACGCCGGAGTGGTCCTCGCCGTTATTCTCATCTTCGCCTTCGTCGTCGTCGTGGGAATCCGCTCCTTCGGAGCTGCCTAGAGCTCCCTTCGCCAAGCTCAGGAACCTCTCGGTAAGTTCCTTGAGGTTTGTTCCGTAGCCAAGAGTTTGGGCATCATTACTCTTGCTCAAGCACTTCATGGCCGACTCGTGGAGCTCCAGGAAAGTGCTTTGCATTCCGTCAATCGCCGTTTCCAATTCGGTTACCCTGTTCCTCAGCGAGGAAATTGTTGTCTCCTTCCGTAATCTGTAGGCTCTCTGGGCAAGTCTGATTTGGGTTCGTCGACGCTATGTAACTCATTAGCACGAGGACAATACAAGCAGTAGCGACAAGTGGGAATTCCTACATCTGCAGCGTTCTCATCTTTAGTGTCCAGCCGTGGCCTGCCTCTCTGCTTCCGGTTACCGGTATTCGTCCCTCTGGCGACGCCAACGGATTCATGCACACTGTCGTCACTCCCGGAGCGCTTCCTTCGTCCGCCACCGGCACCCCTTCCCCGGCCGGCACCATCAGGGCCATCGGGATGCGGCATTGAATGGAGTCGCTCAGCATGCATGCGATCCCGGGCTCTCCCTCGTTCGTGCAAAACCCTAAGATCTCCATGTTCTTCTGCGGAAAGAATACTTAAATCCATATCCATATTACTCCCCATGGGGATCGGGTCCATGTCCATACCCATTACACCCCCCATAGTAAGATAGGCAGCGGGGTCGAGATAACCACCCTGCTGCTGTTGCTGCTGCTGCTGCTGCTGTTGCTGCTGAGAATTGGAGCTAGGGGCAGGATGTGAAGAGGCCCTGGAGGGTAAACTCTGGGCATAAGAGGCCGGTGCCGGGAGGCTCGGATTCATACTGTTCATTGGGAATGTCGAGCTATATGGTGATGTTCCGCCGCTATGATGACCAGAGTGATGTGGGGATCCGGGGAAACTTGTATGTTGCTGCCGAGGCTGTAGATATTGTGGGTGCACGGGATTCGGATGAATATTATTGCCGGCGGACATGATGCGGTCTCGTTGCTCCCGGGTAGTCGGAATGTAGGTAGGCAAGAACGAACGGAGACCCGCTTGCGCACCAAGAGAACTGTCCATACCTTTTTATAATAAATAAAAACAAAGGTAGGCAATGGCTGGATGAACAGGGAGAGGGGGGGTAGGCGTATAAGCAAGGGAGGAAAGAATAGAGTAGGGGGGTCGAGTCCAAAGCACTTTTATTTATTTTTCTTATTTTTATTTTGGCCCCTTCGAGGCAGAGGGAGGCGTGCGTCTGAGTGGGTGAGGGGCGAGTGGGTGAGTGAGTGCAAGAAGTGCGTGTGTATGGATGGCGATTGATGGGAGGGTATGATATGATTTGTGAGGGAGAATCTGTTAGAAGCTCTTTTTATTTATTTTTTTTATTTTTTTTGGGTTGTCGTAATCCTCCGTCTATGGGGGTGTAAGATGGGCCCGAAATCAGTCCCTCTCTGCCTTCCCCCTTCGTATTCGTGATCTCTATATACCTCAGGGTCCAACACGACACCTTGAATGGGCTGCACTGGAAACCGGAGCGTATCGATCTCGGAGCTATTTCTTGCCTATTTTTTTCCCATATCCCCGGGCTGGGGATTCAAGAGGAAATGGAATAAGCGAAAAAAAGGTTATTGCTAGGAATAGTGATGGTATTGTGGGGCGGGACGGCGTGACTTCCAGCTCGAGTTCGTTCCTGCGGGAGAGAGGGTGAGGGTGATTCTTATTGTTCCCTCCTTCTCCAACGACTTATCGAATGAAATGCCCAGCTGGCTCGCAGCCGAAAGTGGATACCGGTACGGCGCTCGAGGGAAGAAGGGTGGCTCCCGTCCTGTATAATAGTACCAAAAGCCCGGGCCGGTCTAATCTAGTAGACTTATTGATCCTGGCTCTCCCGTTCTCACCTGGATGGAATATATCTCGCTGCTGTTTCTCGTCTTCTTCCTTTCTTCCTTTCTTTCTCTTCCCTCACCGAAGCCTGAAATGGGATGGACAGGAAAGGTTATCTCTTATATATATCCAAACAGTACTGTAGCATGAGCAGCAGTGGATGGCGAAGAACCCCCACTATACACCGCCATAAACTCATACCCCACAAAACAATAATACTGTGATACACAATAGCGGCCCTAACTTTTGCGACACCCAAAGACAGATTCCTTTTTGCCCTGTGTTTTTCCTTGTAACATTAACGGTGGACTTACCGCAATACCTAGACAGCCCCTTGAGCTAATTTCCTGCATGGGGTGAAGAGAGTAGGTGAACCCGTAACTGAGAGGAGGGGCGAAGAAGTGCACGGTGGACTAATAAGTTAAGGTAGTGAAAGAGGAAGTAGAGGAATGGGTGCTATGACGCACTGCCGTACTCGAGGATTGCCAGTTCCCATCACCACCACACCACCACCACCACTACTACCGCCACTGTCGGTGCCACGAAAAGATAGCTTTAGTTTATCTGACATTCTGAAGCCTGTGTGGCAGTGAACACACACCCATGCACGCATACACACACGCCCCTCAATAAAGTCTGGAAATGCTAGTGACAGAATATGGAAAAGAAGGGAGGGAGGAAGCAAAAGAGGGATGTGTTGGAATGCAACCGGCAGATTCCCGACAAGTTTGGACCGAATCCGCGCTCTCTCTCCTCCTTCGAAAATTCCATGCCATCCATCACCTTACCCACCCATCCTGCTCACCCCCCCAACCCTACCGCCCGGGGGGGGGATGGTTAGATTAGGAATGGCCCATGTGGGGGCTACTGTGCTCGCAACCACAAGCTGTCCAAGAGCGGATAGCTCGGCTGGTTCTGGGAGGGAATAAAAAAGGAACGTGTGTGAAAGAATGGTCACACAAATCGAATGGAACAACACTTTATTTATTTTTTTAATTCTGGAAGAAAGGCGTAAGCTGAGGGCAAGAGAGGAATGGAAAAGAGGGAGAGAGGGTTAGCGAAGGCGGTGGTGCCGATGGTAATGATGGGAGGGAACTTGGAACTGCGCTGAGTCAATTTCAGCCCCGCTTATTAAATTGAGATCTTACGAATTGACGTTGCTGGACTTTCCTTTTTTTCCTTTTCTCCTTCGTTCTATCACGTTGTTGACGGTGTCCGACGGGGGGGGGGGAAGAGGGTAAGTCAGAACCCGGAGTTAACATGGAGAAAGGCCTTTAATCGCCGGTGGATGATGTGCAGAACATGAACCGCAAGAAGGAAGAAGAATCCACCAGTAAAGAGAGGGTGTTCTACTACTCTCCCGTCCCGAATCATTTGGGTCATTCATTATAGACAGGGTCTGCTCGCTATGAGTCCAATGCCGAGTAGGGTTACCGGTACTTGAATACAGTACTGTGTTTGAACTCTAACCCCAAGTATGATACTTTTGTTTGTGCTGTGCGCTTCCTCTCTTCTAATGGGATCCAGGTTCACAGGTGTGCATCATACCTATACTACGGTACATGATTCCAGATGCAGACACTCTTCCCTTCCTTCCTCTATCCGGGCCATGCCAGGCAAGCATATACTGCACATAATATACCCACCTTTTCAATGCCATGCATCCTTGTGCATACGAGTACTGTACTCGTACCTTTCGGATACAATCCTTGGCCGAGACATTCCATCCAAAATATTTCACATACAGTAGCAAGAAACAGTAAGGTAGAACACTGTACTCACAGGCTGTCAGCAGTCTCTCCATTCCTCAAATAACCTAAACGCTTTCTTTAAAAAATCGCAAGTAACTCGAAGCCTCTGATATCTGCCAATTTTTTCAAAAGATGAACTGGGATCTAGGGTGGATGTCTTGGCGGTTTTCTTGGAATTTTTAGCATAACTTACCACCCCAAAAAACACCACCTTTAAGTGAAGCCAGACCAACACATGGAAGCCTTTTTTGACGGTGAAGTAATTCTTTGCAAAGATTTCATTTTCTCAATAGGTACAAGTATATTCCCCAGCCGAAGGTGTCCAAAAGATTTGTTTGCCAAGTGCATGGCATTGAAATGGTTGACCCGCCAAACGAAAAAGGAGAGAAAAAGAAAGA
This sequence comes from Tuber melanosporum, assembly GCF_000151645.1. Taxonomy (NCBI): domain Eukaryota; kingdom Fungi; phylum Ascomycota; class Pezizomycetes; order Pezizales; family Tuberaceae; genus Tuber; species Tuber melanosporum. Next base: position 586,366 of record NW_003298830.1, on the reverse strand, counting down.
AAAAGATTCACCGTGAACCAAAACATTTCCTGTCAAGAACAAACCGTTGAGGACCAAAAACTTCCCCTACCCGGGTACCGGTACCCTACTCGAGTACGGTACTGCCCAAGCCTCACTCCATGCAAGCGCTCGAGCACTGTATCAATGCAGGCAGGATGAAAGGTTTGATAGCATAGAGGTAGCATATTAGCTCCTAGGAGTGGGGGGTAACTATGATAGATCAGTAATCACTCCCCCCTCCCCAGCCCAACTGCTCGAGTCTGGTGGAGGGAGGGCAAAAATGAATCATAGAAAATCACCGAATCCTTATCCACTCGGGATAGGGGGAACAAACAGGGGAGGGCAGATGTCTGTGTGATGAATAAAAAAAATTATCTATTTATCGGCTCGGCTACCGGGAAATTTGCAAAGTATCCGAAAGCTTTCCACCAAAGCAAGAACGGTACGAGTACTGTACCAGTACTAGTACCCATCAAGGCAAAGGTGTCCAAATACTCGTTAAATTGCCAAGTATAACAGAGATGGGGTTATTTTCCTTTCTAGGTATCTCAACTGCTCGAGTGAAGGAATTTTTGCACCTGGCCCTCTATATCCTTGCCCGTCCTGATACGGCACATTCCCCCTGCCCCTTATAAGTACCCACTTTTATCCAAGCCCAAAAGGCAACTCACGAGATGATGGTAAAGCAGAATGACTTTAACGCCTCCCGGGCGCAGAAGAAGCCGAGGCCTGGCCAAAATGGAAAGGGAAAAGGAGAAAAAGGAGATCATTTGAGCTCGCGTGGTGGCCGGCATGCCGAGCCTCTCAGACATGGGCAAGACCCACTTGGGGAATTTTTAGCCTAATCCAGTCGAGATGGCAAAGTAGTTGTACGGAATTAGACAACCATATTCCTTCTTCCCTTCACCCCCTTTCCACTCTTCGAACACCACCACCGCCACCATAATAAACCCACCATAGTCTACTTGTAGCTCAAGTCGATGAACAACAAAGCAAAAGCTTGGAAGACCACAATCCCAAGTTAGCGGATCTTACTCAGTTGTAACCGCCGGAGAATATGGCCCGTTGAGAAAGATAGCGTACCATAGCCCTTTCTTCCTCTTCCTCCTTCACAGAGGGGGGATGAACAACGAACCAGAAACCATTATGTCACTAGCTGTGCGGATACACTTCCCCGCTTACTGTGCGATACGATACGAATGACGGCGCGCAGTGCAGGGAAATTATGTATGCTTGCAGGTTTTGTTCAATTCGTGTTAGTCTTTGGGGGAGAATGAACGCAGGATGCACCTTCTAAGCGTGCAGGAGATAGCTCGGTGCTACCTATGGGTGCAAGCTTGGTTTTTATTCCTTATGCATAAGTTACCCCCCTCCACACACCGGGGAGCGAGTACCGTAAGCAAGCGAGTGACCCGATCTCAACCATAGGCCACCCTCAACCGGTGCGGTAGTTGCCCCCCAGCGTTGCTTATGTCAATGCAAACCATCCACTGTCAGCACAACCGCAACAAATTGGTCGTGATTACGAACAGCTTCCGACAGTGCTACTGTATCCTGCTGTGCTCGAGTACCACCGCTGAATTAAGCTTCCTCTGCCGCCGCGGCTTGTCAAACAATCGTTATATTAAAAATAAATGAAAAATAGATGAAAGAATAAAAGCGATAAATGATGGCAATGATAAGTTAATCCCGCATTGAGCCGGGGCAGGAAGGTGAGATTGTGGGTTCGGTATCGGTCTAGTTTGTTTGTTGCAGGAGCGGTTTGGTTTGCAGCGCGGTGGACACTGTCTGGTGATATCGACGGTGAAATTGTTGTGTTTGGAGGGAGGTACGATTGAGGATACGGTAGTTGAAGGCTATCGTGCAGGGCGTGAATGACCCCAATACACGTATTACTGTATGATACCCATGTCTTCCTAGAGCCGTGCAACACTCTACTCGAGTATGATACCGTGCAGTCCAACTAACGCGCTCTACTATGATATTCGTACAACTTATCAAAAAAGCGCCATCTGATCATCCGATAACCCATCTAATCAGATGGCTTTCTTCCTTCCGTCCCGACCCCCACCACCCAGCAAGGTATGATATTCCTGGGGGGACAGGAACCAAGCCAAGAAAGAGGGGAAGTGTGAGCAAAAACAGAGTTGCGGAAAATCCAAGGTCTCAAGGAGCGTACACTGGTGCGAGCATGCTGTATCATACCTCATCGTGCGATTCTAGCCTACCCTTCCGGACCGGACCAGACCTGGACGAAGCAGTTTCACCCCCCCCCTCCGAACGCAAATGAAGCACAAAGAAACCACCGAAACCTGCTCAGCCACTGCATAGTATCGCATTGACCATGTTTCAAAGAATAACCCACTATCATACTGTATTGTAGATATGCAGGCATGGCTAGCTAGCTAGCTAGCTCCGCCACAGACGCTATTAACAACGGGACCGTTGAATTACGGTTGTGGACGGAGCGGCACTTGTATTTTTTCTTTTCTTTTTCTCTTGCGGAGGTGTGATGGTATCCTGGTATGGAAGGAAGGAAAGAATTGAAGGGTGCATCCGGGACACATGAGAACACGTAAGAATTGCTTCTTGTCCACTTTCCCGTTACACCATCGCCACTAGGCGAGTGTAGAGTATGCAGTTAGCTTAGCTATCTAAGGACATCAAACCAACCCTGCCTGCCGGCTCGAACCTAAACCGCACAGGGCCGGGTGAAGAAAGCGGGAGGAAGAAGAAGGAGAAGAAGAAGAAGAAGAAACGGTAAAGAGGAACACATAGTGCAAAATAAGAGCACTGTAGTAGAGTGATGGATCGCATCACCCTACTAGGGTTGGGGGGAAGGTGCTCCGCCTCGATTGTGATTTCGTGTATGAATGTAACGGTATGCATGTACTCGTACTTCAGTATTGGTTATTTGTCACTGCGAGCACAACACAGGAACTGGCTGACCCGGGCGATGGGGTTCGAGGACAATGGCTGTGCCATGCAGCAGGAAGTGGGAGGGGAGAGAACCTTGGTACAGGATTCTATCACCCTCTCTGCACCCCGGGGACCGGTGGGACCAGAGCCAATACCGGTAGGTTTCTTTTTTTCCTTCTTTTTTTCTTTTGACCGGAGACAAATACCTGTCCCAGGAAAGGAGTGCCCGAAAACAGGGTGGGTATATTTGGTACCGGCCCTCAGATACCAGTACAGTACTTGTATTTGCGGATGTTTTGGTTTGGCATACCGGTGTATCCCCCTAATCCCTGGTTTCGGGTACCGGTACTTCTTGCCCGGGGTAGTCGCAGTGAGATGAAGAATGGCGGGTGTATGATACTAAAGTACCATTAGTCCAGGCACGGGGGTGGCTGTGATACCTCGTTCGCCAAGGATTCTAACGTGACCCTGCTTGCTTACCAAGGTTCAACTCTAGAGAAAGTACTACCTGTAGTACGGTGCCCGAGTGCATGTTTATATCTCCGAGCGAACACATTGTTCACCACGGTGCAGTGTGCAGAGTACCCTCGTTTCAAACAAATATGGATACAATATCAAAATGTTTTGTTACATCACACTCTGCAGCGCTCTAGTATTCTGCTCCCAGTCCCCCCACCCCCAATCCGTCTCCTCGTACCCGGCACACCCCCACTAGCAACCCGACACCGCGCTGCACGATTACAAGTGTGCTGGAACGTCGGAATCCTCCCTCCTTGGCTACCCGAGGATCAAGCACCACCAACTCAGCCCTCTGTCGAGACAAAACAAGAGGGATATACACAGCCCTACCAGGAGGGGCAACTACAACGCCCTACAGTAGCACATTTGTCTCTAATGTAGAGACCAAACACCAGCATGCATTCCCAAATGAAGCAGTGTTTGAGCTCGACAGCCGCTTTGAGGGTCTCGCCCGCGGGGGGGGGATGAGGCATGCATATTTTGTAGTACAGTAGAGTTGCTACGGGTTGCACTATCCTGGTCTGCAACATCACTGCAATGATCGGACAACCGCTTTGCAGCGGGGAAATTTAAGAAAACACGGAAAGAGCGCGTCGCATAATGTGCAACAGAACCTCTCCGCATTGCTCGAGCCATGGTTTTGGCCTCTTCATTTACTCGAGTACGCGACGAGGAGAGTTCTCGTCATTCCGAGCATGAGACCTGCACGTCCAGAGCGAGCACAGAATCAGCACATGACGAATGACCATTTTCCTTCGCGATCGTTGCACCCAAGAAAGAAAGAAAGAGCGCAGGTGCCCGCCGACACCCGAGCATTTCCTTACAGCATGTACGGCACGCAAAATTGGGAAATCCACGCCGAAAGGAATGAGAGAGTGTGTGAAGGAAGGATGGGTGGATGAAACGGCATCTCTCCCGAATGCCAGTTTTGAATACGTCTTCTCACAGCGTGGTATGTATGATATTCCCGGAACACTTCACGGCAGTCCCATGCGGGGAGGGAGGTGGGATTTATTCCCACTCGTGTAATATCATACTCGCAAAGGACGACCCGCATAGCAGAGGTATGTTACGGCAAGGCATGACCTGACCGGCGAAATGGCCAACTCCAACCTTCTGGAAGGTCCCGGTAATGCCCTACGGTAGAATCCCATCCCGTATGCTCCCTCCTCCCTCCCTACCCCCTTCCTTCCTACAGCGAGTGTGCACGACGAAACTCACCCACTCATGCAGGCAGAGCGCGAGCGATGCAGCGATCGACTCGACCTAAGTTAACCTTTGAGTTACCACTACCTTATCTCTACACCAACCCAGCGAGCGGAAACAACCACTTTTCACGGCGGCTAGGTTAATTTGGTTTGGATTTCTAATCGGATCATCCCAGTACACCGTCCAATCTCGCCCGCATAACAATAATGGGGGCGGGGTAAAACGAAATGTAAGCGGCAAAGGCTCATTACAAAGACCCATATGGGCACGCACCTAGCTGGAGATGTCAGCATGCGGGGTGGTTAGATAAGGTTGTACATTATGGTACCGATCGATAGCCACATTATGTACTTGTGTCCTGTTGGGGAGGGGTTTGGGGAGTTAGGTAAGGGCGATTAAACTCGAATGCTGGTAATTACGTGGTCGCGAGCTGAGCTTATTCAGGCGGATCGCAGAGGAATGTGTTGGTTTACCATGTGCTGTACAGTACAGTACATGTACAGTACTAGTACTCGAGTATATCTGGGCTTGGCAGGGTACCGGCAATGAGTGGTGCCGCACTGCCTATCATACCGTGTGAGACCGCATGGGTAAGGTGCTGAAGGCAGAGAGTCCTTCCTTGCTGTTGCTATCCGAAGAGGGGTCTGGAAATAGAGGGCAGAAAGAGAGCTACGCTATTTGGCCACATGGCGAAAAATTGTCAAGGCAATTGGTTGTGTGAGGCCACCCGGTGTGAGTGCCTCGGAACGAGCACTTCTACAACTCATCTGAATAATTAATTGTCGAGAGGGTGAGGGTCACGTGTTCTAGAGCACTGTACCGGCACCATCCTCGTGCAAATCGTACCGGTATTTGTCACCTCGTAATTTATGTTTCATTAGTAGCGTTATGATAGACACTGTACTCGTATCGTACAGTATTCGTAGCTGGACTAGTTAGCATCTCGCACCGCGGAGCCCCTCCCGTTCGTCACCCTTCCCCTTCCCCCTTCGCCCATTCATGAATGACGACGCTGGCCCCCGCCGGAAACCGAACAACCGAGTGAGCACGCATGTATTGGACAGCCCAGCCCAGCTCAGCTCAGTCACTAGTCTACCAGTCCAGGATCCCAAATCAGTACCAAGTACCTCGAGCGGGGGAACGGGGGGAGCAAGTCGGCACAACTCCTCCCCGTGAATTTATCAGCACCAGTGCCAAATTTTACGGGGCGGAAGAAAGTGAGGAGGGGCGAAGGAAAAGGAGGCAAGGAGCGGTACCGGTCTGATAGAAGCACCGGTTGATGTACTGGGGTCACCAAAAATGGTGCGACTCTGGCTACCCTATCGCGCGCGAAATGCAGAAAAAGAACATGTTTCCCAATACACTATCGGTCAGCTTTAAGCCTCCGGGTCCGATATGAGTAAAGGGAATTGGCAGTGAGAACTGTGGAGAGAGATCCGCTCAATGAAATGGCGAGATCCGGAAAATGCTCTTCCCTCAACCGGGAATAAATCACCACTCTCGAACCGAGGAGACCCATTCCACTCACCCCCCGGGCACTCCAACAGGCAAAGGGGTAATAACGAAGCGATATCCGATCGTTGATTCTGCGCACAATGCGTTGCGACGGCGTTGCACCATTATTCTCCACCCGCACAAATATGACGGGCGGTGTTTTTTTGTTTTTTTTTACCGTTTCCGGTGAATATGAACGAGGCATGGATCGATCGGTCGTTGGGGGTCGCTTTGATCGATGGTTGGTAGGGATGTGGGCACTGGTGTCGGAGGTATTGTGGAGATAAGCCTCAGCAGTCAGGAAGTATCCGAGTGCCGTACTCGAGTGCAGGGATTCGCGGGATATATGGCGAGCAAAAGAGTCCACACCACCGGAGAAGATGGACCTTTGACTGGCACGTTGGAGTTGCCTCTCCTAGTAAGGCTTGTTGCCTTTTTTTCTTTTTACTCGTTTTCGACCGAGAGCTGAGGGGCCAATTTTTGGCTCTGCTGGCCCCCGCTTGATCCGAAGAGGGGAATTCTGGACGTCTTGCTTGTAGCGAGGTCCGGTTGTTCCTGTTTCTGCTGCACGGGTACTAGTGCCTGGGAGATGTTTTGGCTCGGGCCGGGCATTCTTTTGCTAGTTAACTACAGCATCTCTGTCTTGCACAGCACGAAAGTGTCTCCCCGGGCAAGATATGATGCTCGAGTACTTGTGCCGTTGCTTTGTGATTGTAGTGTTGGAATCGGGGATTTGGGGGTTACGCCCTGCTCCATTGTACTGGTACCGAGGGAGATGTCTTGGTACGAGACAGGGATTATTTCGCGGGTTAGCCCAACCAACTGTCCAGTCACTTTCGGAATACGGACACTTTGTGCCCTCGTTGTATTACACCATTGGGAGGAATGGAAGGAGGAAGAAAGATCAAGCGTATTGAATTATTATTATTATTATTGAAGAGACGTCGGCTCCTCTACTGCGCTAGCCCACCAACTGGACCGGAATCGGTACGGAGGAAACGTTTAAGATGCCATCGATTTCAAGGGCACACAATGTTATGTTAGATACAAGTACGGTACTGTACTGTACTAGTACGAGTACAGTGCTCGTACACCAGCGCATACTATGAGCAGGGGTGGAGGAAATAAAAATGCGCTCTGTGCTCTAAACTCGGGCCTTCGGACACATCTGTGCTCCGGTCAGTGCGAAACTGCGGAAGGAAAGTGAGTGGAAGTGCTGGACATGACAAAGGAACCGTCGAATAAAAAACATGGGGCAAGTCCGGACAAGACTGGTCAAAATATGTGTGCCAGTGGACAAAGAATCAATTACCGGTACTCGTAGAGAATTATCCAAAAGCTGGGCGATCACAGTAACCATGGGAAGAACCAAGAAAAAAGCCTTTGAAACAGCTGAGGGAAATTTGAACCGGGGCTACAGAAAATCCGGATATAATTTTGGACTATGGTACTGAACGATGCCAGTGGGGTCTGAGTTTGGGGCGCGGGGTCCATCTTTACTCGAGTACTCGTACTCCCTCCACCCCTACCGATGGTACAGTACACGATGGTATGTTAAAAATATACCCCTGCAATCAACGGTGCTCGGGTATTTCTCTGAACCTTTCCTCCTGGCTATGGCAGTCCACCGGGCGCGGCCAGTCGGGTCAGCCGGTCATAATAGCTACGATCTGCTTGAAGGAAATAAACATCACTTCTTGATACTACACTCCTCCCTGCCTGCCTCAGTTCACACTCTAGCGGTACCGTACCCCACTCTATGGCAAGAATTCCGTGCGGATCTGAGCGCCCATACGAACTCACTACTCGTGTTTTTGGATACTTCTTGCCTGGACGGGTGTAGCGCTTCGTCGCTCCCCACCAATCTAATTGGGCACTCCTGAAGGTCCGTGACTGTCGGTACCGGTATTCCAAGAACCGCATCGACAAAAACGTCCCTCAAGACATGTTTACACCCTTTTCATGTCTCTCAATGAAACATCCCGCAAGGCACAGTACTCTACGGTACTCGTACGGTGCTTGTGTGATAGAAAGTCGGATAGATTGGGAACAACCAGAAATAATCGCTTATCCAAAGTTCTCACCTTGTCTTTTTTTTATTTATCACATGTATCAGCTAGGGACCACAGCCCTACCCGCTACAATTCCAAATCATCCTTTCATTTCCCTTGTGCCACAAAATTCCGATTGGCGCGATAATGGATGGGGGAAGGGAAGCTAGACTGCCACACGTACCTGGTACTTGTATATTCCAGTGAGGACGGTATCCGAAGGCCCTCGGCGCGTATTCATGTGTGCATGGCCTGAGCTGGTAGTGTCGAGGAGAGTACGGTAGTATCGTAGTAGGAAAACTTTCCTACTCTACCCTCTCTATGCAGACGACTCTGCCCTGTGGATCCTACTTTCGCGGGGCTGGCCAGGCAAGCATAATTCCACTTTGTTCAGTGCTCGCACCTGCACCATCAAATACCGGCATCCGAAAACCGACCCGCACACAGCACCAGGATCCCCCTCCTCGCGACACAAGCCCAAGCAGGTAACCACCTCTTAACCCCGCCCTCCGAGCCGTCCTTGAGCTGGCCCTGGTCCTGGTAGGTGGGCAGGGTTTATTCAATAATACGGACCCCCGTTGCCGCTATCCTGCATTATCATGTCTGTCAGCCAGGGAAGGCAGCGGAGTTCCGAGCCGGTGTAACGGTACTGAGCTGGGTAGAGGCAGGTATCCGGTATGAAGCGCACCTGCTGGGCACAATAACGAACCAGAGCATTTGAGTCCGAATTCAGCATAGGCGCTCAGGCGTGCACTGGTGCCGTGCTAGTTGTTCTCCCTTATGTTCTGGTTCATTATGTCTGGTGAGCGCATCGTGCCCTAAAATTTCGAGCCGAAGTTTTAGTGCGGGCGCCCAGATACCCATAAAGAACTTGCCACTCGGGTTTTTCGTCCATGTGTTCGGATACCCCCTACCCTATGCCTTGCCGTGGTGTGATCGAGGTTCGGGCACCGCTCTGCTGCTTGTATGGTGCTGGAGCTATTGTGATATTGTGTGGTACTCGAGTACACGTGAGAAAGACACTACAAGTACCAGTATTCAGGAAGGGGGGAGGCTGGTTGGAGGTAGCTTGGCTGATTTAGAGTTGCTCCGTGCGATTGAGGGGAGTGACATTTCTATCGAGATATATCGCAGTAGAGATTGGCGGACAGTCAGATAGAATGATCAGCGGGGTCCGTGATTCTAGGGGCAAAAGCTGGTCCATGCTCTGGTATTTATGTTGGTAACGCTGAATTCTTGTGAGGCGCGGGAGTTGTTTGGGTGATTAGTTTTGATTTCAACGTTTTTGTAACGGCTGTGTGCAGTGCAGCGCCCTACCGCGGTTTCGACTTGGTGATTACTGTAGATTTACCCCTGGTGGATTATTACCGTACAAGCCTTAGGATGTGGGGTGCGTCTTCTCTCGTATTATCATGGCTCAATTCCCTTTCCTGATGCAGGTAAATAAGTAATCACGAAGTGAAGCATATTTCTCTTCTCAATCTGATCATGTGGGATCACTCGTTTGGGATGAGTTGTTCTTATCGAATTTGGTCTCTGTAGGGCGAGCACTTGAAGGCGGGTACCGAGAGCTCTTTCTCAGCACTTACTCTGTCGGCGGTGGGGGGGGGGGGTATCCCCTCCAAGAGGTGTAAGAGCGCGTTGAATTTACTTGGGAGACGGAGCACTGTTTCGGTGCTGCGCAGTACTGTATCATACTCGGCGTGTGGTATTAGCGATTTCACGAAGAAGTGCGATTCTCCCATCAGCGACACAGCAACCGCGATGCTCCGCGCTCTTCTCCTTCCCCTTCGGTCGGTAAATAGATCAGCGGATCAATTAGGCGGATGAACCGAACCCGACCCCTCACTTGCACGTTTGTGCATATCCCTACACCACAGCGCACATACCAGGCGTAAAGAACCGGAAAAACCCCACTGGGTCCGAATCTAGTATGGGCGTTCAGCTGTGTCTAGACGATTTACCATATAAAGTTTTGCCTTCCGTGGGCGGCTCCATTACGCCCGGTGCGTGGGGCACCAGGGTAATGATTCCAACCCGTGAGAATGTGGATATCACGACTGCAGGCTACGATACCCTCCCTCCTCGACCCCGCCCCACCTTGCGACGAGCCTTGCATTGGAAAGAGACCGCCAATATATCATACCCCTATGAGGATATCTTATCCAGCAACTCATATATCACACCCAACAACAAGCTTCGAAAAAGACACAATATCAAACCCCCCCCCTTCAGGTCGAGCGAGAGAAAAAGTAAAGAAAAACTATCATACCTGTAGGAAGGGAGGGAAAAAAACAAAACACGGTCACGCAAACATCACCGGGAAAAAAGCAAACCTCGCCAGCACTTCTCCACCGATACGATACGGTGAGCGCTCATGCAACACAACAGTTCCTCCAATACAGCACGAATGTTTAAGGGTATGTGTGGCGGATCCACTCTGGTTGGCTTCTTTGCCGGTGGGAAGGGTTCGGACACTCCGAAGCAGCTGTGGCTAGAGGGGCACGAGGGGAACAAACCGTTCGTCCGACCTTTTTTTTCCACCTTCTTAAAAAAATTGAATTTTTTTTTTTTTTTTCAAAAAAGGCGAAAAGCAGAATTATTGGCCATTGGTATAGTTACACACTCCCCCAATTTTGGCCAGTAGGATTCGAGTTCGCCACACTCGGGTTATACTCGCGCCCCTGAGTACGGTGCAGTGCAGCATCTCGCACTTCTCTCCGAACCCCGCGTGCAATCCGATGATCCGGAGCTCGAGCCTCCCCTCCACGGCCGGCCGCCATCCCCCCCCGAGTCGAGTTCAGTCTACGAGTACCTGCCTGTAGCGAAAGGGGCGAGAGAGATAAATGCCGCGCTTCGAGCGGTGGTGGATAAGGGGGCCGGCCGGCCAGTTCGGTCGGGTATGGTATGCTTGCAAGCAGGATGAGATGGGAATGGTGGCCGTGGGGTCATGGAGGAGCACTCTATACCCTAGAGTGCCGCGAAACCTCTGGAAACCCGCTAACTTATCACACTATCAACGGGAATCAGTACCGTATGTCAGCCGGACGAGATCAGCTTGCCGGGTTAGGAGAATTGTGGAGACGAGCCAATGGGATCTGACGCGCCTCCTACGCTGATCTCCTACCGTGCCGGGAAGGCGCTAGTTCTCCTCGAGTGCTGGTGAATGTTGGATAGGTTTTGCCAGGTTAGAGAGTATATTTGGTTGAACTCAGGAGCTTTCGCATCTAAATCCGGAGATTCGAGGGCTGGCGGAGATAGTGGATTTCAAGATCTTTTAGGGCACTGCAAGAACTGGGATAATTGAACCTTATTCTGAGAAGTCCAGGCTTTCCCCCACTCTGGGAGGAGGGGGTGAATCACGGCGGAAAGGACTAGCTTTCGGCCATCCGCTGGGACAAATAAGCAGAGATACAACATACTAGTACAGTACCGTGCCGTGGAACGTTCGAGGTTGAAATCCTGGCATGGGAGGAAAGAAAGGTACTCTACGCTACCGGCACTTTTACAGTACAGTGCTCGTATAGAAGCGGTCTGGGACTAGTTGTGGTAGCTTTGTTTTTTTTAATAACAATATTATATCCATATATATTCCCCCTGATCAGCCTGCAATATCACAAGACAATCACCGTAGCAATGCCCCCTAATTCAACCAAGCAGGGGAATAATGAGCGAGCGAGCGGACACCAGGGTGCAGAGGTAGCGTACCGTGAACTCTATTTCCCCTCCCTGCGGATAACCGGTGCCCTGAGAAGACGGCAGCGCGGTCAATCAACCATTCATCCAACTCGAGCCGTCTTGTGACACGCTTTGATGGGGGGGGGACGGGGTACATCCTGTATCGCGGAGGCCAGCTACCCCTGCCATTGTTGGCACGAATATATAATATACACAAGTAACTCTGTACAAGCACCGTTACCCTATCTTCGCCATCCATCCATCCATCTAGCTAGCCACGATACTCTACAGAATGTACAGTAACATGTCCTGAAAAAAACTCACATGACGGATCGTCGGTTTAGTGAACGACGTTTTCATGGGAGATTTGTACGGACGGTGTGCGGCATGGTGTACGCTACACAAGTGTACATACGATTCAAAGGGGGGGGGGGGGGGTTGGGACATTTCCGTGAATGGGATAGGGGATATCTCGATCCGATGTGTCGGAAGAATTTTCCATAGTATCATAAGTTACATGTATCGTCCTCCTGTATTATAGGTGCACGGTGAATCTCGTCCATAGCTTCTCATGGGAACAGTCAAGCACTCAAAGTAACCGAATCCTGCGCTTTCCGGGTGCTTTAGCATGATGGGGAGATCTCAGTTATGTGTATGTGAGTTTGTGGATTTGGCGAAATAACTTGTATAACCACCTACCTACCTAATACTATCCGAACGGTGAATATACAGAATTGTGAAAAACATCGTCATATATATGGAAACTTGAACGGGGGAAGGATAGAAGCAATTACTGATTTTTTTTTTTTTTCCCAATTATGTATATATCTGGAGATAGGAAACCCTATCTCTACAACCCCCTCCCATGCTCTCGCTAACAGATATCATAACATACACCGGTAGCTTCAGGACGAATCATAACAAAGAGCTCCAGTTTCAATCGTGGATCACACAATCTCACTCGCAGTCCTTCTCCGACGCGAGAGGGGGATTGAGGAGGGAACAATAGAAAGAAAAAAACACCCACCATCAGAGTCTATTAACACTACTCGGTAGTCGTTTATGTAGCGGGGGCGTTTGAAGTAACGAAGGAAGAATGTAAAACGAAAAAACCAAAGGACAAACGAAAGAGGCGATGGTAAAATGCCGGTCTACCGGTCGACCGCAAAGTGAGAGAATAGATCGAGTGTTAGGATGGGTATCAGCTGTCGTGAGAAGGTCCCGGGAGCTTAGGGGCTGCATGGGAGCGGGTGGAAGCAGCCTGGACTGCCCGGTTGAGGGGAGAGTCGCCGCCTGCGGACTTGGAAAGAGAGTCTTTAAGCTCCGATACTGGTTCCCGCCCACTGGGGTCTACCAGTAGATGTGGTTGTTGGCCATTGATTGTCTGTGATATCAAAGCTAAAGTTACCACCTCTCAGTGGTATACCCACCACACCCGCCCCTATGCCCAGCGGAGGCCGGGAGGAATGCCTAGCCAACGCGATCTACTGTGTCAGGATTGATGCCATCTCGTTCAAGTAGCATCCTTACGATTCGATCATGTCCGTTAGAGAGAGCCTTCGACAGTGGTGTTTGGTTCTCACTATCTGGCGTGGCGGTGCGGACATCTCTCCGTTCCAAAAGCATCTTTACTACTCCCTCATGTCCGTACTCAGCAGCCCGCGAGAGTGGCGTTTGGCCAGATGCGGTGCCTGCCTGGTTGGGATTGACATCCCCTCGTTCTAAAAGCATCTTTACTACTCCCTCATGTCCGTTCTCAGCGGCCCACGAGAGTGGCGTTGAGCCATCTTCGGTGTTTGCCTGGTTGGGATCGACATCCCCTCGTTCCAAAAGTATCTTTACTACCCCCTCATGCCCGCTCTCAGCGGCCCACCAGAGTGGCGTTTGGCCATATTGGGTGTCTGCCTGGTTGGGATCGACATCTCTTCGTTCTAAAAGCATCTTTACTACCCTCTCATGTCCGTTCTCAGCGGCCCACGAGAGTGGCGTTTGGCCAAATGCGGTGTCTGCCTGGTTGGGATCGACATCCCCTCGTTCCAAAAGTATCTTTACTACCCCCTCATGCCCACTCTCAGCGGCCCACGAGAGTGGCGTTTGGCCATACTTGGTTTCTGCCTGGTTGGGGTCGACATCCCCTCGATTTAACAGCACCTTCACCACCTCCTCATGCCCTCTTCCCGCTGCCCATGTGAGGGCTGTACTCCCCATGCAATCAGTCGCATTAGGATCCCATTCCTTCATCTTCAATATAGCAGCAACTATCCCCACGATCCCGAGAAATGCTACTCCATGGAGTCCTGTAAATCCGATAGGCCCTCCCTTGCTGTAGAAATAACGGCCCGAGCCTCTATTTCTATTATAATGTAACAAAATTAGCTGAGCAGATATATGCTCATCAAATCTATCAAGAAGTCTTAGTGCAAGCACTTTCAAATCTTCCGTCATCCCCCTTCGTGTGTGCTCCCCCCAGTAGCAAGAAGCATATTCTAGAAATGGCATTGCTGCGGGAGCCGAGTAGAGTGTTGGCGGGAGATCTCGGACACGCTCAAAATTGAGATATGTCAAGCAAACCTCCGCAAGTATTGAGTGGGGGGTATGGAAAAGGGTTGGATCATTTGTGAGATGCTCTTGTAGAGTGTAGTGCACCAGTCGGACAGTGGACGAAGAAGCTTCGACCGTGACAAGACCTAGACAAGATGCTAGGAGTGTGCGTAATGCGGGAACGTTATCGACATCCAGACCCGTAGATCCCACCTCTACTCCCAAGGCATGACAGAGCTCCTCGGCCTGTAATGGCCTTTCCGAGTACAGCACCCACATCAGGACCTTCAGACCGAGTATTGATTTGCTTCCTTTCTGTGCCTTCAGTCGGGTTAGAGTTGCCGTGTAGGCATCGCTCAGTCCATTGCCCTTTGTCATCTCTTCAAGTTTCTTCCTTCTCTGACGAATTGTCACCTCTCCCAGAATAGTGTCGATGCTTAGCGAAACAAGGAGGAATCTACACACAATCGTGGATGAGTATTGATCAATAATTGATTGGGAACGATGAATGCTCCTACATATCAGATATCTTTTCCAGGATAACATTAATGATATCTGCCCGTAAATCATCGTTCATCGCCTCTGGATCGGTGTCCTCGCTCAACCTCATCTCCAGATAGTTCCTAATGTCCTCTGTGTTAGGACTGATGGGTATCACAGCCACCTTGCTGAAATATCTTCGAATATCTTCCCTGACATGGGGCCTCCCAGTAAGGAATATTCGCGTGTTGGGGGACTCCCGAATAATGTCTCTCAGCGACTCCAGCAGCTTTGGCAGATGCTTCGGTGGGCATTCATCTAGCGCATCAATACAGATGAAAACTTGGTGTAGCGAAGCAATAGCGATCCCCAGCATTCCCATCAGATCCGGAAGTCGTGGCCCTCTGCCACCAAATTCCGTTTTCGCTTTATGAAATGCCTCCCGTAGGTAATTCGGGTTATCCCCTCTGCCTGTCAGCTGCTTCAATATAGCTCCCATTATGTTGGTAATTGTTTGCTCTTGGTGAGCAAGGAAGTCGCAGTACAAGCCTGCAACAACGATGTTCTCCTTCCCCGCTTGATCACATAGATTGTCAATCACCAGGGAACTAGTATTTCCGATCGTCAGCAATTTTCGCTTTCTTTCAAAGAATCCCGCCACTTACCTCAGATACGTCTTGCCCACTCCCGGATTCCCGCTGCAAAACAAGACCGCCCCATCGGCTCCACCCTCACAACCCCTCCACTCCCGAAACTCGCTGGTTTCCAACAGCCAATCACCCACACCGTCAAACCGCTCGTTGCACACGCTTTGATGCCTGTTATTTGGCTCTAGAGGAGAGAGCCAACGCATAATCTGCGCATCTTCATCGGATTTGTAAATGGTTTGGTTGAAATTACTTGTTATGTTCGTGTTGCCGCAATGGGCATTGCCGTCGCCGACGCTGATTGATTGTATGTGTGTATTTTGGGCCATAGTGTTCCGCCAAAGGTGTAAGTCGAATGTAGAAATGGTAAAACAATTTGTAGGGGTGTTAGGGGAGTTTATGGAATTCTGTGAGTATAGTTGAAGAAAGCGGGGAGATGGGGCTTATTGTGTGACACTTAATATCCAATAATTTGGAGGGTACAGTACATGACTAATATGAGAACACTACAAGGGTTGCTGAGCGACTGTAAGTTGGTATTGAAATGCGTTTCAATATCAGAAATCTCCCCAGTTTTCCGTCGTAAATCTCATAGAGGGGGTTATATATGATAGGAGGTTATTGACATTTTGTGGTGAAGAGGGGACCGGGTTGGGTGGGGCTGTATTCCTTTTGGAATAAGAACCGCCCAGGATTTACTGCCGTCACGATATGTCCTGCGAGTTCACCGTTACTGCCTATGCGACTATGTTCCTCCTGATGTCTAGTAGATCTTACACCTCCAGTTTCCCGACTATACTGTTGAATGACGG
The DNA here is from genome assembly GCF_000151645.1 of Tuber melanosporum. Taxonomy (NCBI): domain Eukaryota; kingdom Fungi; phylum Ascomycota; class Pezizomycetes; order Pezizales; family Tuberaceae; genus Tuber; species Tuber melanosporum. The sequence continues at coordinate 570,016 of NW_003298830.1, read as the reverse complement.
AGATGGAGAAGGATGGAACTTAGTTCATTCAATAGAGGATAGGCTCTACTCTAGATACGGAGGAACAAATATGACAGGAAACGTCACACACACCACAACACGGAGCAATGCCCACTGACACTGTTGGAGATTCGTCATTCTCAGCTGCTCACCACATACATATTTGCCCATTCGCGGAGTCACATGAAACGGAACCACTATGATCCGCTACACATCCTTCCTCACCAGCGGTTTCACTATAGTTAGCTTCATACATGGCCAAACATCCACCCTGCATACATAGTGCGACTACCACAAACACCGAATCACCTTTTAAACAACAAAGGATTACGGCAGCGATTCAGACAATATTGACTTAGGCAAGGCAAAGATGTAAAGATAAAATTCAATATCCTAACTGGAGAAATATTCTCACAAAGAACAACGATAGTGTATAAAAAAAGGGAAAGACTGATATGACCCAAATGCGAGTGATGGAGGAAAGAGAGACAGATTGGATTGGATTGCGAACGAAAACAACTAACAAGGGAAAACAAGCTGCCTTTTATCCTTCCTGAGATCATATTGATCTGCTCCCACATACTTCCAGTGTATGCCGTGTTCTCTATCACGTTCAGTCTCACTATTGCCCATTGTGCCGCTTTGGCCGAGGGTATGCTCTGGCCGAGGATATTCGGTATTTCCATATGATAGGGGTAACGCCCTAACATGGAGTTGTCGCAGGTATCGTCGCGGATGTTGTTGCATATGGTGTTTGATGTGTAGGGCTAGCCAGTAGTCAAACATCGAGGCGTCGGAGTAGTTGATACCAAGAGGGTTAGGGTTGTGTGGTCGTTGCCGTAAGGGAAATGTGCGGTGAGCAGCCAAGAACACTTCCGTCCAACATCACCTACCATGAAATGCGAGCAGTGCTGATGCTGAACAACAACCATATCCTCGGTCACCTTGGATAGAATTCAGCACTGCATGATGAAAGGAAGTAGAGCGGAACAATCTCATGTGAGATTAGGCATGCGCAGGAAGCATGCGAGGACAGGAGGGTTTCTCTGGAGGAGGATATAAGGCTGTCTTGTTTTCCGCTTGTTCACTTGTTTTCATATCAGTTCATCATCACATTCATTCGTTATTTAGTTAGACGATTTCCTATTACTTTGTTACACTTTTGTTCTTTACTTCTCTATTCTCTTATTACAACATCCCTACTCGTACCAATAAAGGTTTGGTGTCCTTTGGTCCACAAGGATTAGATCTGCTGTGCCCCACCACAAATTAGTTGTTTAAAAGACACATACACCAACTAAGATAGAGTGGTTTCCCGTACCCCATAGTACTCAACGTATACACCATTACAGGCCAGCCATCGGAACCTAAATGGAGATAGCGTCTGGGTTGTGTGTAGGCCTGGGGGGTATGGTATGGTGGGCTGATGGGATAGCAATGTAGGTGCGAGAAACAAGGAGGATTTAGACGCCATAGCGACTTGGTGGAGGCCTGAGACTTTGTTATTGCACAATAAGGGACTGGGCAGTGGGGAGGATGGGATTTCGGGCTTGAGAGTTGTCGGCGATCAGCCTGCGGGAACGACTTAGAATGGTAGTGCTATTATAACAGTAAATCAAAAGGGTTAAAATTAGAATTAAATAACAAAACCAGGGACTAAAGGGGGCAGTACTAGTTAGTTACCGGTAAGTGTGCGATGTTGCAGGTTGATCGTGAAAGCTCCGGGAGTCTGACGGATGGTTCAGGAGCGTGTTAGATTGTTTTAGACATGTCTTTCCTTAGTTATCGCAGGAATGTACGGAGGAATGGGGGGTATGCGTGGAGACACAGAGATAGGCGTGGTGATCCATGGAAGCATCAGGATGTATTGATTATGTTTTGTTTATACACCTGTCTTTAGTGTTGGTTCAGAGAGTGTCGATTCCGCTGACTGTACCGCTGCGCTACCGGTTTTTGCCGAGTGTCTCAAGAGAAGGGTAGTGACTTATGACCGGAAAGAAGGATACTATAAAGTGATAGGCACGCACGTGCCCTAGCCAGTAAGTTTTTAACTATTGCCCAAGACCATCCAATACTCGTACGGGTAGTTCGAGCAGCCAGGTGGTATATTTCCGGACGAAACTCTTATCAGTGGCAGTCAGGTCCCTTCCGGATGTTTTTTGAGTTCCTTTTCCCTTCCCCACATACTGTACACTTCCAAATCCGTTTACTCGTTGGTGAGGGGAAGAATGAGGATGCAATGTAGAATAATTGACTTGTGCATTGGCACTATTTCTGGGGGGCGTCGGGGAAAAGAAATTACGATTGATTGAGTGAGTTGAGAATTTTCGCCAAGTATTTTAGGAATGCGAGACATGGTTCTTGGGCACTTGGACTGAGCTATTGTATTTACCGTGATCTTTTGGAATACACTTGCAAGTGTGCGGGTGCCCGAATGTTGGGCAATAGCGGTTAACTGGCCCAGAGGTAGAGTGAGCGGGATAGAACGGGACTTGACCGTTATGGAGTATCTGTCGGTACAATCATGAACCCCCTTATCATAGTCCAAACTGACTGTGAAGACGGGAATATATATCAACCCTCTCTATCCTTCGATGGATCACTAGACATATCAATTTGCCCTCCATGCATATCCCCATTACCTTGAGTCCTCTCGTGATAAGAAAAGTGAAATATGCCTGGAGGATGCTCTTCGTGAACCACCGCAGCTTCGGGATAAAAGTAACCTCCTAGAATAATCTTGCGACCCCCACGAACTACCACTCGCTATCCCCCTCTTATCATATCCAACGCCAAAGGCCTTTGGGCGTCATCAGTAATCTGTGGTCCACCCCCCGGGACCTGTCTCGCTCACAACTAGACCTACTTTTTCTCTTTTTTTCTCTTTTTCTTTTTTCTTTTCATCGTTGATATTCTAGTTGAGATTACCAATTTGCCGTTATACACCGGTGGTCAGTATTTATGATTTATGATTTCACTTCATCTGTTGAGGATTTTTATGTTTTGTTCAAAAATACATAAAATATAATATTGTTAACCTCAGCCTAGATGAAAGGGGCACAAATCTACCTAACTACGGTAGCAGGATATATCTGCTGCCACAGTAGCAACACTTGAAATACCTAGTTGCAACTCAATAAACGCAGGTGTTCGAGGGCCAGTTGACTCTGTGCAATTGATTAATGGGAGCCTGAAGATGGTTCGATTTCCCTCATGATGGGTCATTATCAGACAATCAATTACTGCGCAGTGCATAATTAGAGGAAATAAATAATGATGGCTACTAGGGGGAGTATAATGGAGAAATTTTTTAAAAGGGAATTTAATCTAAGGGTCCGCCAATCAATGTTTTGATACCCTGCCCATTGCGCACTTGCTCGAAAGCCCTTTCGGCGTCTTCAAATTTGACCCTCCCCGTGATCAGGTCCTTCACCGAGACCTTTCCACTAGCAATCAATTCCACAGCGAGTCTATAGTCGCCGGGACCGTACCTGAAGCTACCCTTCAGGGTAATCTCCTTGGCACAGAGCTTCAAGATGGGGAAAGCGATCTCAGCGGCGCCCATACCAACCTGCACGAAAGTTCCCCCGGTGCGGAGGATGTGCACGCACGTGTTTATGCTGGGGGTAGCGCCGCTAGCGTCGATAGCGACGTCGGCCCCAAACACAAGATCAAAGCGCTTGATCATCTCAGCGGCGTTGACGTTGGGGTCCTCGGAGTGCATCGCGTTGAACGTTCCCGTTGCAGCGTACCTCTCCGCAAATTCCAACCTCGAGTCGACGATGTCCACCACTATGACCTTCGTTGCGCCAAATGCCTTGGCGACACTGCAGCATAGCAGTCCTACCGGTCCCGCGCCAAACACGATTACCGAGTTGCCCGGCCTGATGTCCGCTTGCCGGACCACGTGCACCCCTACAGCTAGTGGCTCCACGAGCGCGCCCTCGTCGAGACTTACACACTCCGGAAGCTTCACGCAGAAGTCCTCCGGGAGGATGTAGTACTTTGCCAACGTCCCATCGTATGGCGGTGTCGCAGCGAATTTCATGTCTTTGCAGAGGTTGTACTTCCCCGCCTTGCAAAAGGGGCAGGAGCGGCAGGGGACGCCGGGCTCGAGGGCTACACGGTCATTGGGCTTTAGTGAGGTTACTTTGGGTCCTGTTTCTACCACCGTGCCGGCGGATTCGTGGCCGAGCACCATGGGGGCTTCGACAATGAAGTCGCCGATGTGGCCGTGTTGCCAGTAGTGGACCTGGGGTTTGTTTTTAGATTTTCCCCATTCCTTCAACAAAAGGGCAGAAGAGGAGGGCTAGAAGGGGCTTACATCCGAACCGCAGATCCCAGTAACGTTCACGCGGATGAGTACGTCAGTTGGGTTTTGAATCTTTGGCACCGGGCGATCCTCAAAGGTAACGTCTTTGATGGACCTCAACACAAAGGAGGGGTTCTTTGAAGACATTTTTCTGACAAACTGCGAAAAAGATAGAGTAGAGATGGGAAAGCAGATTATGAGTGGATACGAGACTTATCAATGAGAGAGGGTAAAAAGTCCCAGCTCGTGTGCACTGGCTGAATAGAAGAAGGTGAGGAGGGGAGAAGAGAGGAAGCAAGACGTGCTAATTGTTCTGGGTCTTGGTTGGCCATCAATTCTATCATGAAGTCTCCCTCTCTCTCCTGAATGTCGCTTTTTGTTGATGCAAGCCCTCATCATAGCTTATTAGTTTAGCCTAAATTTTATGCCTAGCCTAGATAAGTACGCATAATTGTAGGATTGGGTAGAACACGAAACCCTAACCTTTTGTTTTCTATTGTGAGTTTGGAATCTAAGCTGTGAAGGACAACGTAGAATTTACCACTGGCCCAGCTCGGGGAGAATGTAATTTAGGCTGGCGGTTCAGTCTCATGGGGGGGTACAAGAGGGTTGCCGGAGATCTGCGTCGGAATCTGGAGTTGTGTGTGAGTGATCGGTTTGTGAAGATACTACTTGTAATTGAGCAGAAGGCTGGTTAAATAAACGGCGGGCATTAGTCATGGGAAAGTCGTCTCATATTGCACTCGAGCACCCGTACAGTGCAAGTATATGCAAGTGCTGTGCTTTTCGGATACTGCGCCCAACTTGGCCCAACCCTTCCCTATCAGGTTACAAGTACTCCTATGCAGGCCGAGTAATAGACTACAGGTAGCTGACTGGGTAGCAAGCAGTGCGAGTCAGCCAGCGTTTTTCATTCAGGTCGAGTGCCCAAGTACGATACTCGTATCCCCTGCGAGGGAGGCGGTGGAGCTCGCTACCCTCTCAAGTAGCCTATGATGAATCCTGATTACGAGCTGCACCAAGAGAAAAACCATAACTGTAAAGTAGATATCAATATCATTCCACAAACTCTAGTACCACTTGCTAGTATCATGCTTCAACCCCCCCAAGCCCATGCACCTATCATCCTTGGATACAATACCACCAGAAGCTTGGAATCTGAGTTTTTCCTTTTTCCAATCGCACACAATTGTTTTGGAATAAGCTTGACAGTAGCGCCTTTGGGGCCGTCTATAATCGTACCTCCTTCCTACTTGAATGATAATAGGGATAATAGGGGCATTCAAATTTAAGAAAGATGATTTTCAGTAACGAGTACTCGAGAAGACAAGGGAAGGTGTATTTGGTTACTTCATTGTGTTGGCCGGTAGCATTCTCACCTTTCTGGTGACCAGGGAGGGGTAAAGCGTGTGGATTTCACGGGTGCAGAAAAATCTTGAAACCAAGTGACCTTTCTTGTAAAGATAGTTGATAAAATAGTTCTAGTGTAGGATGCGAGCTTTCAATACTGTACTTGTTCTTGATTTTTCCCTTCGCTTGATATGATATCACTTCTGAGTTCTAGTAGAGTTCTGTTACCAGAATTGCGTGGCCGCCACCGATCTCTTGACCTCCGTCCATACCCGAAAAAAATAGTATTGTAGAGCAAGTTAACTGTTTTTGTATGCGCCAAGTTTATAGGAAACGGCGAATTGAACTGAAGAAAGTACAGTAACTGTTTTTCCAATTCTTTTAACTTTGAACACCACTACCGTAGTGAAAAATGTCCTTAATTTCGAACACCCTCACTCCAACTCTACCCTACGATAAGTACCGGAGCGTAACATCGTCACCCTTTGCCAACCCCTTGACCCCAATCCTGACCGTCTCATCAGGTACTAAATCCACGCAATTATCTTCAAACGCAATACCTTTTTTTGTGCACTCCACCGCAACGCCCTTAACGGGAACATCTGTGGATAAGCGCACGCAGCCGTCTTCTACGCTGACTTTGAGGGATTTGGGGATTTGAAGGTTTAGGTATCTGTCCCTTGTTAGCAACAAGAAGTGGGTGGGAAGGGTGGTTACTTTAGGGGTTCGAAAAAGCCGATTCTTCGAGCAAGAGTGCTTCCGTCCTTGTCGATTAGGTACGCTGCCAAGACGATGTCCCGGTGCGAGTCGGGTTTTCCGTCCCACCCTGGGATGCGTATATCTGCGATCTCCATAGACCGGTTGCTCTCTAGAGCTACGTCGTCTTTCAGCGTATTCTCGGCGACCTTGTCCCCACAAAGGTGAAAAGCCCTAATAACCACGCTGGCACCCTTAGTCTCCTCGGTTACGAAACTTCCGATCCAAACCTGCACTCTCTCGTCCACGTTGGTGTACGCATTCGTGTACTTGTCTTTGGGGGTATTGACCTGCACCCTCTTCATGCCAATTGTGAATTTCTCCAGCTCGCGCTTAACCGCAAAATAGGCATGTTTGGGTCGAAGATGGTAGTCTACAATCGCCCAGCTAGTCACCGGCCAGCAGTCGTTGATTTGCCAAACCAGTGCTCCAGCGACGTACTCCTTCCCGGGGCCTTGCCACTGGCGGCGCCAGAGACGGTATGCGGTTGAGAGGCACTCGGCCTGCATTAATTGCGTTGCATAGATGTATTGCTCTATTGGGGAGAATGTATAGCGGATATTTTCTACCAGGTAGAGGGCTATGCGGCGCTCGTGCCCGGTGGCTTTGTTGTGGTGGTCTATGGTCGAACTCTGTGGATAGCGGTCTTTGGAGTCTTTGGGAAGGTAGGAGTCGATTGTCTTGATATCGGGGAAAGCCTCCATCCCGAATTCACTAACGAAGCGCCCGGCGAGGGTGTCGAACTCTTGATATCTGTTTTGGTTTCCATGCCAGACTGGTTTCGTTAGCAGGGAACCTGAGAAGCAGGGGAGTAGGGAGTCCTGCCGTTCCACTGATGGATATCACCAGCCGTTTTATCTGCGCTATCACCCTTTCCGGGTGTGAAGGGACTTCCAGGATGATATGGTGCACCACCTCCGTACCCTACAACCACTTCTGGTAATATCTTCTCGTAAATATACCTCGCGGGGAATCCAGTTTTGAGCCAGTTATCCGGGTCCTTGTCCTCGTGCTTGTATCCAAGTTGGTTCGGCTGGCCCTCAATATATGCATAGTCTTCGTTATTTCCTGCCCAGATGACGATCGAGGGATGGTGCCTAAGCTTCATGACGGTATCGATAGCTTCTTTCCGGACGTTCTCGCGGAACTCGGGGATTATGGCTGGGTAGTTACCGCAGGCGAAAGCAAAGTCCTGCCAGACAAGGATGCCGAGTTTGTCGCATGTTTCGTAGAAGATTTGTTCTTCGTAGATACCGCCGGCCCATACTCTAAGCCATTGGATATCGCCCTGGTCAGTAATTCCTTACTCTTACTATTTGTGAAGGGGGGGAGGTCACCTAACCATGACCTGGTTCCCGGCCGCAAGCAGCCCCAACCATTCCTGATATTTCTCATCGGTAATCCTGGGGATAAAGTTATCCGCTGGAATCCAATTACTTCCACCGCAGAATATCGAAACATTGTTAATCTCGAACAGGAACGTCTCCCCCTTCTGTTCCGGGTCGTCAAACTTCCTTCGGATCAATTGCGATCTCCGGATACCGAGAGTCTTTGAAAGTTTATCGATGCGATCCCCGAGGGTGGCGCTGAGTCTGTACAATGGCTGTGCGCCATACCCATGCGGGAACCATAGCTCTGGGTCGGTGATTTCAAACCTGGCCTCTGTAATTGCTCCGTTCCCGCTCTTGAACCTCGATACAGAAGCGGTTGATGGAGAGATCTTCACTCCGGAGGCGGAAGTCAATGCGAAGACAACCTCACTGCAGGGACCCTCAACCTCGGCTGTCGCAGTGATAATAACGTCATGTAGACTCGAAGGAACGTGAATGGTGAAATAGAGCTCGGCAATGCGACTGTTGTATGACTCGAGGTAGACTGGTCTCCAGGGCCCGCAAGTAAGCAATGTCGGGCCCCAATCCCATCCCTAACTCGGTAAATCGATTGTCCCCAAGCAGCGCGAGTCGGACAGTGAGTGGGGGAAACAAACATAATGATACTGCGCCTTCCTCACCGCAAGCCGGCTAGCATCCCCGTTCCAGCATCCCCAATTATGCCCCGGCCACTCCTCAACAATCTTCTTTCCCACTAAAAACGCACTATCAAACTCAATCTCCAGCTCATTCTCCCCCTCCCCTTCCTCGCCGCCGCCATCCTTTTTCAAAATCCCGGAGACATCCACCCGATGAGTAACAAACATATTATCGCTCCTCAAAACCTCACTGCCATTAACCCTGACGATGGCATAGGTATCCAACCCCTCGAGCACGAGCACATGCCTCTCCCCCCCCAGCACCCAGTGCGCCCCCGGCGTTGCGAAGCTCGTCTTGTAGACCCAACCCTTCTCCCCCACCCACTGCACGTTCACTTCCTGCTTCGCGAAGAATGGGTCCGGGATGAGCCCGTGGTGGAGGAGGTCTAGGTGCACGTTTGTTGGGAATTGAGAGACTGGGCGAAATTGTGCTAGTTCAGAGGGTGCGGGGGATGCCTGCCTGAAGACCCAGTTCTCGTGGATTAAGGTTGTCTTTTTCGACATTTTCGCTTTCGCCGGGACAGCTGCGGGGACGGCGGATGGGGGGCGCCGGAGGGATGGTGGGGTTTCCGGTTGTTGTCTGGGGATCGTGGTACACGTGACAGGAGGTGTCGGTTTATGTAATCGTTCAATATAATTTATTATCCCGGTAACAGTCCAGGTTCTTGCTCCTGACGGATAGGATGAAGTGAGGAGTTCTCAAGAAAGTAATAATGAAAGGTAGAGAGAGGGGGGGGGGGGTGGAGGATATGCAGGAGCCACTAATAGATAGAAAGCACAAGTACAAGTAAACAATAATTTAGTTTGCGGGAAATCCCACCCTACTGTACTACAGCCTGAGAATCAATACTTTCCTATATACTAGGACCGGAAAACAAGTGGGAATTTGAAGTCTTATATTAAATGTTAACTATTTTGATAGTCTATGTCAGTGAAAACTCACAAGACTGATCACAAGATCAGCTACTGGTATGCCTAAGCTTGGATATTTGCAGAAGGATGGTAATATCCAAATTCTGCTCAAAATTAAAACTTGAAAATTATTACAGTTTAGAATATTTGACATGCCTTTACTATACCAAAGAAGAGAAAGGTTTGATCTTTCTCTGTTAACAGTCTAACTAGAGAGTGTTTGATCACTGCAGTAATCTAATAGAGTTTTCACTATCAAATGGAGCTGTGTAAAATTTTAACTATTTCCAGTATTTAAACTTATCAAAAAATCAGTTAGAAGGTATTTATATCTGAGAGCTACTAGTACTAGTATAGTATAATTACTTAAAAGCATGAAAAAAACTCCTTCTGAATGATATTACAAAGGAGAACTTGAAGTATCTTTACTTTATACTCTCTTCTTAACATAAGATAAAAGATAACTAGTATCTAGTTATCTGAATTGATAGATGTTAATTTTTTAGACTTTTTAGTAGTTATTGCTATTGGAAATGACTGAAAACCATAGATGCTACTTGACATACCAGTACTCACAATCCATCTACTAGTAGCATAGTTAAAACCTGCCTAACACGTTTAAAACATGCTTGATATATACCAACCACACTCAATATATATAATATCATAATTTTCCCTGTTCTCTGTACCATATTTATTACCATTTTTTTTGATTACCATATATTATTACTTACTCCTTCATTCATATATTTTTATTTGTTAGCTTTACTCAGGTAGCGACTTTAGCACTGCACTTTAAAAAAAGTACGTCTAATAGAAATGAGAAAGATGGGATTAGAAGAATCTGGAGGGCTTAGCCAGTATTCTTTACCATGTTTTTTTTTTTTTTTGTACTTCTATTAGATGCAAGAAATCATGTACAGGAAAGAGAAACTTCTATGGACAATCAGAGATAATAGTAAATAGGTGTAGGAGTTGATACAATAGCAGGAAGATAGTTGATTGGTTATTTATTATATTACTGTCTTGTTCTATCAGTTAGTTGAACTAGTTGTAGAGTGCAAGCAAAAAATTAAGGAACTTGCTTGTATGTGAACTTTCCCCACGATTCTTTAGTCTTTACAATGGTGTTTCATCTTATAGCTTCATTTCAGTTTTACCTGCAGTTACGATCAGAATTCTCCCAATAAAACCTTTTGTAAAGACAGTTAGTATCATACTTAAGAGAATCACACCATGCCCCTCTGGTGATCAAATAGGCAGATTTTCTAAGGGACTGATATGAAAACACAGGTTTGCTACTTGCGCTCTGAAGACCAAGCACGGTATAAGACCCCGGAATGGTGAGATCGTATAGGGGGCTTTTGGCCACTCCTAGTTTTTGACCACCTTGGTACAACAGCTGAATACAAAATATTTCTAATCTACAGCTTCCATTCAAATATACAGGCTTCTATTTGCTGCTTTTGAAAAGCTTTAGAGTTATTTAATGCTTCCTCCACTGCAGATGGCTGCTTAGCCTTTGCCAGAGCCTTTTTTTCAACAATTTTAATTTTCTCTGCCTCAGCTACTGTGTTCCTTTTCTGCCTCCTCCAATAACCTCTTTATACTTTCCATATTTGCAAAGACAGTATTGGGGTCAAGAACAACCTACTTCTTCTTTTTTTTACTTTCTAACTTATCAATCTGAAGTTTTAGGTATTGGTTGGTTGTATTAGGCGGACACAATCTGATAGACTTCAGAATTGTCTAGGCAAATCTAAAATTCGTTTCTGTAGACGGAGATTGTCTAGGAAGGCTCGAGTTTACTCTTTTCGTTTATGACTAAGAGCAAAGTAAATTTTGTAAAGTAAAATAGAATCGTAAAAACAATATTATATTGTTAAGATCTCTTCTCCATTGCTTGATAATGTCTAAAGCTTAGAAGGTACTTTGATATTTATATTCCACATCTGAGTATTTGCGGACTACATCTATTTATCATACTACTATGTACCTTTCAGATTATAACTCACAATGTTAGGTATTCTTGAAAGGTGCGAATACCTGGAGACCCTGAAAATTACCACACCCTCTTTGCTAATTATGATATAACTAACTCAGAATCATACTGTTTCCAATAGTAGTTATCCAATCTTCAGAGTCTTTAGACTTGTAGTCTAGTTCTCAAGTTGAACTGAGTTGGCTCCAATTGTCTTCATTATTGATGAAATAATCAGTTTTATCTGAGGGTTATATCTGTGAAGGTAGTCGTAATCATAATCCTTTTTTGGTCACCTGACTTTAAACTACCATGACTCT